>NW_002476071.1:4417-16921 GCF_000189635.1 Tetrahymena thermophila SB210
AGGTAAATAAAAGCAGTTTATTAATTTTTGATTGTTACTTTTTTAATATAAAAATGAATTAAAAAAATATAAAAACTATTTACTTTTCTTTTTATTTATTTATTATATTAATTTATTTAATTTTTTTTTTAATTTTTCCCATCTAATTAAAAAATTAATTTTATCTTTTTACTTCAATATTTAAAAGTAATAATTATATTGATGCTATTGGTGTTTCAGGTTTAGGTTCTGCTTTAGCAAATTGCACTAATCTCATAAATTTAATACTTGAACTTAGGTAAAAAAGGTTTTTTTGTTCTTGATTGTGATGTTTTTAAATACAAAAAAAATTAAAATAAAAATACTATTTTAATAATTTAAGATTTATTTTTCTCTTTTTTTATTCTGCTTCTGTTTTTTTTATATCTTTCTTAATTTATTTTTTATTTTTTATTTTCAAATTTTACTTCATTATTAATTAATTAATTTATTTATTTCTTATTTTTTAATATTTTTTCTTCATTTTTCCCTTCTAACTAATTAATTAATTATATATTTTTTCATCAATATTTAAAAAGTGGTAATAAAATTGGTAATGAATGTGGATCAGAGTTATGCTCAGCTTTAGCAAATTGTACAAATCTCAAAAATTTAACACTTTTACTAAGGTAAAAATGGTTTGTTTATTTATTTTGGAGTGTTATACTTTTTAATATAAAAATGAATTAAAAACAAACAACATAACTAACTCTTTACATTTATGATTTATTTTTTTTCTCTTTTAGCTATGTTTTTCAAAAATCTTTATTGATTTAACTCATTTGTTTTTAGATTTTTAACTTTTAATTGTATTATCAATTAATTCATTTTTTATTATTTCATATTTTTTCTATATTTTTTCCTTCAACAAACAATCAATTACTTATTTTTTTTCTTAAATATTTAAAAAGTTACAATTAAATTTATAAAATTGGTTCATTACACTTAGGTTTGGCTTCAGAAAATTACACTAATCTAACAAATTTGACACTTGAACTTAAGTAAAAATAGTTTATTTGTTTTAGATTATGATAATTTTCAATATAATAATTAATTTAAAACCATATACTCTTTTATTTATTTATTAACTTTTTATTTGATTTATTTTTCATTTTTGATATGCTTGTTAATTTAGCTAGCTAGCTTTTTTATTTTTTCATTTTTCATTTTTAACTTTTACTTTTATTATTGATTAGTTTATTTCTTATTATTTAATATTTTTTGTTCATTTTTTCCTTTTAACTAGTTTACAAATAAATTATATGTTTTTTCTTTAATATTTAAAAAGTGGCAACGAAATTGGTGATGAAGGTGTATCAGATTTATGTTTATTTTTACAAAATTTCACTAATCTCTCAAATTTGACACTTTAGCTACAGTAAAAGCATTTTATTTGTTTTGGATTGTGATTTTTTTTAATTTAAAAATGAATTTAAAATAATATAACTAACTTATTCTTTTTATTTATTTATTTACTTATTAGTTTTTATTTGATTTATTTTTCTAGTGTTTTTATGTTTATCTCTGTTAATTTAACTTATTTTTTTATTTTACAGTTTTGTTTTTAATATTTATTAATTAATTCATTACTAATGATTTCATATTTTTTGTTCATTTTTCCTTCTAACTAACTAATTAATTATATATTTTTTATTCAATATTTAATAAGAAGCAATCTAATTAGTGATAAAGGTGCATCAGTCTTAGGTTCTGCTTTAACAAGTTGTACTAATCTCATAACTTTGACTCTTAATCTTAGGTAAAAATAGTTTGTTTGTTTTGGGATATTTTTTAATATAAAAATGAATTTAAGACATAATAAATTTTTTTAAATTTATTATCATTTTATTTTATTTATTTTTTCTGTTTTTGTATTACTCTGCTTTTTTTTGTCATTGTTTATTTAACTCATTTTTCGATTTTAAATTTTAAATTTAAAATTTTTTTAATAATTAATTAATTGATTTCTTATAATTTCAAAATTTTTCTTTATATTCCTATCTAACTAACTAAATTAATTAATTATATATTTTTCTTCAATATTTAAAAAGTTGGAATTCAATTTGTGATCAAGGTGTATTAGACTTAGGTTTTGCTTTAACAAATTGCACTAATCTTTCAAATTTGGAAATTTAGATTTAGTAAAAACTGTTTATTTATTTAATTTAGATATATTTTATAATAAAAATCAATTTAAAACAAAATAATTAGCTCTTTTCATTTTTATTAACTTTTTATTTGATTTTTTTTTCTTTTTTTTTTTACATATTCATTATTTTTATTAATTTAAATTAAATTATAATAAAAGTTTCAACCAAATCAATGAACCATTGAAAGTAAAAAGCAAGTATCTTAGATTAAAAAGATTAGTTGTCTTTTAAATATGTATCTAGTATCGAAAAAAATGAATAAATTAAAAAATATTTGAACAATAGAATATTTGCTTTATATAATAACATTTTGTAATAGGATATTTAAACTAAAAAATAGATAAGTTTATTTAAAAAGCTTTCATTAAATTTAATTTCTAAAAAGTAAATATAAATTTAAGGCAAGTTTAAGAAGGAGTAAGTAAATGCTTGTTGCTTGTTTTTTTATTTTTCTTTATTAAAATGGAAGATATTATTTGTTTTATTAAATTTTAGGTAGTAGAAGAATAAAAAATACATTTATTATTAAAAAAGTGTATTTACATTTTTATTCGATAAGAAATAATTAATTAATTTATTTATTTATTTTTTGTTATAAAATCTCCACTAAATCTCCAGTAAAACTCCTTTAATATAAATTAGAGATTCTTATTTCGTATTTAATTTTTATGATATTTTTGAAAGTAGATTTAAAATTAAATAATCTTTCGTTTAATATCATTATTATGTAGTGTTTAAAAGCATATTTGTTTGTTATATTTATTTATTAAGTGATTATTTTTGTTACAACTGGTTAGTAATTAAAGCTAAATAAATAAATTAATTGATTAAAATTTGTTAAGAAAATAATTGTTATTAATTTTTATTATTATACAGTTTACAGTCTCCAAAATCCTAATTAATTATTAATATATTTAGTGTTAGATACTTACTTATTTTGTTTTTAGTAAATAAAGTCATTAATATGATAAGATAGATAAATATTTTGATTTATAGATAGATTAATTGATAGCTAACACCTTAAATTATTTATCAGCTTATAATTAAACTTTCATAATTCTCCAAAGCTTTGTGATGTATACATATTTTATTGATATTAGTAGAGTTATAAACTTTACTATTGAAAGTCTTCAAAACTTTGTAGCAGTTAATCATTTTCATCACTTTCATATATTATTTAATATTAAAACTCATTTTAGAAGAATTTTTTGAAATATTATTTCAAAATAAGAAATTCGATATTGTTTTAATAAGCTGAGCAGTTTTGTGTGTAAAAATAACTTCTTTAGACATAGGATTAGAGCTCATGTAAACATTTATTAATATCAGTTTGATATTTTTAAACAATTTATTGTAAGCAGTATTAGAGCTCATCTTAATCAAAATAGGATGAACGAGACTCAGCTTTTAATATCATTATTGCTTTTTCTTTTATTGTAAAGCAAGAGGGATTTAGTTAACTTGTTATGTTAAGAATAAACTTTTTATTTATTTTGTTAATTTTATTTTCCAACTTATTCATGCTATCTACAATTTATTTTATTTCATATTTAATTTATGAGCTATTAAACCTTGAATTATTTATGTTTCCCATTTTATTTTATATTTTCTTTTTTAATTGAATGTTTTTTATATTTAATTTTAATAAATATTGTTAGATTTTTTAGAATATATAAATAGATTTCTATCTGCTTATCTATCTATCTATACTAATTAATTTGATTAATAAATAACTTTTCTACTTATTTTTTTATTATAATTTAATTTTATTAGCTAACAAATTTCTGATAGAGATTAACTTAATCTAATAATTGATTAATAACTAACTATTTTCCATCAAAAACTAATATTTTATTCTCAAATCTATAACATTTATTTGTTTACAAAATTAACTTAGTATATAAATCAATAACTTAAATTTTAGTTATTTCTTCCAAAATTCTAAACTAAAATTCTAAAAAAGTCTTGGTTTTCATGAAATATATTAAGTCTAAATGATTTCTTCATTAAAATCATTATGAATTAATTTTAGATATTAATTTATCAAATATTTATTTATCTCTACAAGAAACCTATCTAAGTGGAGTTATAAAAGTAATTAATTCAATCAGTTTCTTTATATCAGATTTAATGTGTTAAAAATTGTTATTTAAAGTGAAAAAAAAATTGAAACTAAATTTAATCTAGAATATTTAATTTATTAGTCATCATCATTAAATAATAAATTCTAAACACCCCAATTCGAATAAACAAATGCATTTAAAACAAACAAAGAAACATTCATTTACTTAAATAGTAAAATTTATTTTAAAATAGTTTTTTTCATTTTTTATTTGTTCATAAAAATATTGTTTAAAAAAACAAAAAAATGAATTATAAATATCAAGCTAACAATTTAATCTTTCAGTTAATATCAATTAATAATTTTGTTTTTATTGTAATATTTTAATATTTTTATGTGGCCATGAATGATAAAACATGTTCCCTTACTTCATTTAATTTTGATAAATAGATAGATAGAAAGTAAATGTATTAATAAATAAAATCCTCTAAATAAAAACAAATTTTCTTTTTTTAAATTTCCTATTATTTGCCGCGATAACTATATATAACAGATCCTACTTATTTATAATCTTTTTTTCAGAAAAATAAAAATAATTAGTTTGATTGAATAGCTCTTTAAACCCATAATAACCATTTTAAATAATAGCATTTAATTAAATCAAATAATTTTCTGTAAATGAAAATTTTATCTTGTGTTTCTCGAACAAATTAATATTAAATAAATAATATGCGTTTTATACAAAATCTTAATGTATTTTTTTCAATTAAATTTAATTTAGATTTTGAGAGAAAAGCATTTAGTAAAATGATAAATTGAAAGAACAAATCTACTTCTATTAATTATATTTGATAAACAGATATTATAAAAATAAATTTTGGCACTAGATATCCCCACTTAAAAATCTTAATTAAAACTAAGATATAATTAACGATGCTTAATAATATCTATTTATCTATCTCACAAAAAGATATAATTGAATAGACATTTAATCTAAGCAACATGACCTATTTTAATTACAATAGTAATAATTTTTAAACAATAATCTCCTCCAATAAACAGATCCTTATTAATTTATTAATATTCCTGAGAAAACTAATTACTTTGATAAAAGATGCCATAGCAAGTACATTATAATCAAACATAGTCTTATGTCTAGCCAAGATATATTAGATATACTAATAATTGATAAATAAGAATTAGTTCTACAAATGACTCAATTACCACCATATAGACTACTTTTACTGAATTATAAGGTGATAAACTGTTTAACAGTTGGGTGAGTCAACCTGAAATTACTAAACTAATAACAAACCCAGTAAACGGTAACTATCAGCTGGAGTTTTGAGAAAAGTAGTAAGTTGATATTCTATTCCTTCAATAATTTAATTGAAAATGATTTGATAGAATAATTCTTTTAATAGATATATATCAATAACTTATTAATGAATATGTTATAATCAAGTTAAATAAAAACTCACTATAAATTATTCTTGTTAACTAAATTTCTGCAGATATATATGAGAACACCGCTAATGTAGAGATAATATTAGGACAACAAATTTAAGTTATTCACTTATGTGAAACCTTAAATTAAAACTCATTATCAACAATATCATTATTTTTACTCTTAAATTCGTTATACCATATTAAAAAATTTTAGAATCTCAATTAAAGCGAACTCAAATTCAAGAAACTGTAAGAGATCTTATATATCTAAATGAAATTAAACTGGAACAAGAACAGAAATCACTTTAAATACAATAATTTAAAAAAATATGATGATAATAATAATAATGAAATTAAATAAATAAATAGATTAATTGTTTATGATAGACACTGGTATGTACTTAATTTTTAACTAAGAAACTGAAATAAAAGAAATATTTTGAATTCTAACACATTTTCTAAGAATTCAAAAGAATTTTGTAGGAGAGGGATTATTTGAATATTTATTTGATAATTTATAAAATTGCTGTAATAGATGCTCATTACTTAGAATTAATAAGTTAAGAATTGAATAAATTAATAGAAAACTTCCTTATTTACAGAAATTGTAAAATTAGAAATATTTTGTTTGAATTCTAACACATTTTTTAATAATTCAAAGTTACTTTGTAGGAGACGTATTATTGTTAAGAATTGAATAAATTATTAGAAAATTTCTTTATTTAAAGAAATCGTAATATTAGAAATATTTTGTTTGAATTCTAAAACTTTTTCTAAGAATTCAAAAGAATTTTGTTGTAGACAGACTGCAAAACTTAATTGAAATTTTTATTTAACTATTTATAAATTTGTAAAATCTTATTTGAAATTTATATAATTAATAATTATTCATTTAATAAAATATTCAAAAAAAAATAAATATGTTAAAAAAGCGTTGTTGCTGTTGTATTAAGTAAAGTTATTATTTAGTTCAACTTCTAAATGTATAGAAATCTTTAGTTTAAGAGCCTTGCTTGCTTAAAGACTTAGAGTACAAATGCTATATCTTCAATAATGTGCTAAATGTAACTTTAAATTAGACCTTTTAGAGTTAATCTTAATAATAATACACTGATGCAGAATATTTCATTCCTGTAGACGACTATGTTTGCTTAGAATCTTTTGAAGCGAAATATAATGGCAAAACGGTAAAAGGATTAGTAACAGAAAAAGAAGCAGCAAAAAAAGAATACAAAGAGAATAAATAGTAAGGAAACTTAGTCTCTTATGCAAGCATTGAAAATAAAACAAAATCAGATTAAGTGGTAATAAAACTTGGAAATATTCCTCCATAAGAATAAATAGAAATACAAATTAAATTTTCCTAATAGCTTAATATGATTTTAAACAAATATTATACAGCATTCATTCCTATTTAGCATTTCGAGGAGATAATTTCAGCTGAAATGAATAAACCTAAGCTCACATTAGAATTGCTTTGTACAGGAAAGATTAAATTTGCTTAAACTAAAGGAATTCTCACAGAAAAAAAAATTATCAACGAAAACACAATTATTTTCAATTTGAGTGAGTCTATTGTCAAAAATGATTAAAATAAAATGAATTTACAATTTATTTACTCTTATGAGGGAATGTTTGATCCTTAAGTAATATTAGGATCAACTATGATGAATAATCATGCTGCTTAAAATAATAAAATTTAAGAAAAAAGATAATCAGCGCTAGTGTCATTTATTCCAAACTTTAATTCAGAGATATCATAAGAAATTGATGACTCTATGCAAGCAGCTTTAAATGATGGAAATGATTATTTATCAGATGAATTTTAGTAGAAAATAAATTAAGAGCTAATTGATCATTCGGAATCTTCAAGAAGTGAATTTATATTTTTATTAGATAGAAGTGGATCTATGAATGGAAGGCCAATAAAAAAAGCCACAGAAGCTCTTAATTTATTTCTAAAAAGTCTTCCACCTAACAGCTATTTTAATGTATATAGTTTTGGAACTAGATATGTACCAATGTTTCCGAATTCTGTCTAATACACAGGAAAATCTTTAGAAATAGCTTTGAAAAAAGTTAAAAACTTTAAGGCTAATCTTGGTAGAACAGATATTTTAAGTCCTTTAACAAACATCTTTGAAGTTTAAGAAAAAATAAATGGCTACAACAAATAAATATTTTTACTAACTGATGGAGGAGTAAAAAACCGTGACAAGGTTATTCGTCTAATTAAAAAAAACAATAAAAATAGCAGAATTAACTCCATAGGGTTTGGCTCTGGAGCCGATTAGCATTTAATAAATACAAGTGCCATAGCAGGTAAAGGGATATCTAAAATAATAGATATGGAGGAAGATTTATCAGAAGTAGTAATAGAAATGCTAGGAAATTGTATAACGCCTAGTCTTGATGATTTCAGTATTTCTTATGATACTTCAGTAGTTGAATCTACCTTCCCTGCTTCTACTAACTTCCCGAGCGTTTTTAAAGATGATATAATAAATATTCACTTTTTCTTCAAACCAAAAATTGAAATATCAAATTTGACTGAAAGCCAAAGACTAGTAAAAATTTAATATTATGATTCAAAATAAAAATAGTAAATTTAAAAAGAAATCAAATTAGATGTTCCTGATGCTTTTATCTCTAATGAAAGTCTTTAAGAGTCTATTTTTAAATTAGGAAAGAATATGCAATTAAACGAAATTTTTGTTTGCGAAGAAGAAGATAATGAGAATAGATATTTACAACAAGCTTTAGATTATTAATTATTAACTGAAAAAACTGCTCTCATTTGTGTTATATAAGAGGCAAATGATGCTCAAAAAGTGTAAATTTAAACTTAATAAAATTAAATAGAAGAAAAAAAAGGATTTTTAAAATCTTTATAAAAATAATATAAACCTGGCAAACCAAGTTTAGATTAAAAAGACAAAATCTTTTCAAAATTGAAAAGAGGTCGTGATATTAAGATTTCTTAACCAAAAATGAAGATGTGTGCAAAAAAAAAAGTAAAAGGTGTAGATGAAGAATTTGAAAAAGAATTCGAAGAAGATTTTGATTATGACAAACCCAGAAAGAGAAAAAGTGAGACAAAATCTATTAAAATAGAATAAAAAATAGTTTCTAAATTAAAAAATAACCAAGAAAATAATGAAAATATTCTATGTTCTAACTAAATATTTGAAGAAATACTTAATTTGGTTGATCATTTAGGTATTTGGAAGTATGAAAAGAATTTGATAGATAAATATCTTTCAAATAAGAAAGACGGGAATAAAAAGTTTGAAGATTTATCTTTTAATTTTACTAATAAAGATGCTCTTATGACATTATTTATACTATGCATTCTTGAACTCTTCCAAACCCATAATAAATCAAAATGGATTTTGATATTTAAAAAATCGCTGGCTTTTGTTAAAAAGAATATCAAGCAAAACAAAAAAATTGAAGACATTCAAGAAAGTTTAAAATAAATAATTTAATGAAAACTAATTTTATTCTAATTTTTTTTAGTATTTCAAAATAGAAATAAATATTTTTAATATTTAAATTTAAATGTAATTTTTATATTTTTAGATCGTTTAAAATGTTAAAAATAAATTAAATTGATGAAAGTGGTTTAACTTTTCATTTAAAAAATAAAATGCAATTAATTAAATTTAAAAAGGTAGAACAAAAAATAAATGGTTATAGTATGATTTATTTATTTATGATGTATTGAAGTTCTACTTATTTAGATTAATATTTAATTCAGAGCTAATTTTATTAAAAAATAAAATTACTATTTTTTACTTAAAAAAGTAAAATCAATTAAGGTTGCCATAGAATTTAGTTCATTAACTATTTATTTTGTTTGAATCATATTCATATGTTTTGGTTCTATTTATTAAAAATGTTTGTAAGATATTTTATTAATAGTAAATATCATAGCTTTATCATAAAAATCTATGTAACATTATGAGTATTTTATCTTGTTTTTTTTTATAATTTTATAATGATCTAATTTTTAATTTTTTCGAATTCATAATTAAAAGCTTAAAAATTAATTTTCTCTCTATTTTTGTTTACATTCAAAATTAATATTAACTTACTCGATTTAAATTAGCATAATAAATAATTAATATAAGCAAACAAAGTAAGTTGATTGATTGACTAAGCTAATTTAATATTTTACAAATTTACAATTAAAAAATACATTTTTAGTAATTTTTAAATAAATGAGTGAGTGAGGGTATTGAGTATGTTTTTATAAATTATATATAAATAAATAAGAATATTTAATATAGAGTAATACGATAATAATTAAAATTTTTAAGGTTTAAGATTATAATGGAAAATTGTTAATTTGTTTGTTGTTATTATTAAAATTTATTTTAATAAACTAAAGATTGGTTGTTAACTAATTAGTTTTATTTGATATGAAAATATCAGTCCATTATTACGCTCTCACATAATGAACCAATGTCATCTAAGGTGCCGACATGTTTTTGCTTTTTGTTTTATTTAATATCAGGGATCTAGAATTCATAAGCAAAATGATAGAATTTATTGATGTATCTTTCAAGGATGAGGTAATGGATATTGTTGGTATATTTTTAACCGCAGCTTTAAAGGGCAAGAGAAGCTTTGCAAATGTTGCATTGCAAATAATCTTAGAATTCTTCTATTTTTTAGTAGTATTATTATATATATTCACTATCAATATTTAAATCACTAGGAATAGAGCACTGAGTATCTTGATTATTAAAATTCTAAAAAAGAATAACTAAATTATATTTAACTTTTAATTAGGTTTTGTTTATTTATTTTCTAATATTTTTGTAAAATGATTTGTTTAATTCATAAAATTATTATTCAATGCTGTTAAAAATGTCAATCAGTTCTTTAATCTTTTCTATTTTTTGGTCTTTATCAACTGTATTTATGCAACCCATTTTATATTATTTATATTGATTTTTAGTTAGATTTTTAAATTGTTATTTAATTGTTTTGGGGGATTTATTTGTGTTATTTTTTTTCTTTTTAAATTAATTAATTTTATTCATTATATTAAGGAGTCATGAAGCGATTTTAATAATTAACAAAAGAAAAGCTTTATCAAAAAAATAGGAATCGTGAAGTTAATCAAAGTAATTATAACCAGAATCCTTTATCTATTTTTTATTCAAAATGTCTATTTCGATGACTTCAAATAATTATTACATTGAAATCTGATAATTTTACCTTCTCATTTTAAAAGCCCTAAATAAAAATATTCAAATTATTTTATGCAAAATTTTATTCAATTATTCTCAAAAATCATTTTAGAGAAATACTTTTCATAAAAAAAATATTTTAAAAGTTTTTTATTTTAAATAAATTTGCGCAAAATAGAAATATTGAGTAAATAAGTAAATATTGTATTTATTTGAATAAAGAGACGTGAATTTAGAGAGAATAACTTTCTTATCTAGTAATCTTAATTTAATTATCTATTTCCTCAAATTAAAGTAAAAATCAAAGTAAATCAAAAACTATATTTGTTTACATACAAACAATACAGCAAAGCAAACATATCTTATTGAATCTAATTTTATGCAGTTTTTTTGCGTTATTCAAGATAATTTTAAATATAATAATACTATTTTAAAATAATTAATTATTTTTATAAATAAGCGTATTCGAAACTCATTTTAGTTTTGCTGATGTACTAAAAATAGATTTAATTTATAATAAAACCAGGAATTTGATTATAATTAATAGTAGCAAATTATAATCACCTCTATTTTATTTATTAAATTATGATTATTGATAGATTTACATTAAATGGTACAAATTCAACAGTCTTAATAAACAACATAAATTTATAAAATAAAATTTTATCAAGTACCTATTGACATATTCAAGAATCCAAGATAATCTAAAGATAATTTCAATTATTATTATAATTTAATCATAATTTTACATATGGTAGCTATTACTTTTGAAATACAAATTAATATCTATCTGTATTTATTATAAAGAAATCTTTAATTTTTTGCTCTATATTATAAGTTAATTAATTTAGTTACTTTAAAGTGATATAGATTTTATCAATTATCCAATTAGATAAAGATAAATAAATTATTATTAACTACGAAAATTTATATTTAATAATAAGTAATGTGATGATATTTACATTTATTTTAATATATCATTACTACTTTTATCTCATTTTTTCATTATCCCGCAGCTTACAAACTTTATATAAATTTTAAAATCAAGGAGGAGATATTATAAATATTCATATTTAATATTATATAAAATTTTATGATAATACTTAGATAGATTTTGACAAGTGTAAAATTAATAACTATTTTAAATCAAATTGAAGCATTATTATTTATTATTTGTTTCACCTTAAATGATAATTAATTAGTCTTCTAACAAAAATTAATATTTAATTATACAAAATTTAATTATTTCATTTGAATAAATGTTATATCAACCTTAATTTATCTATTTTTTTATTGTACCGATCTTTGATGCTAGGGAAGTTTAAAAAAAATAAATTGGAATAATAGTAAATATTTCTTAATTTATAATACATTTAAATTTAATACTATTTTTTGAAAAATTACTTTAATTATTTATCAACTATAAATCATCATATTTTAAAAAAGTAAAATATATTTTGTAATAAAAAAATTTTTATGAATTATCAAAAGCAGATACTATTTTTAAAATAAAAGTTTGCGAAATAATAACGTAATTAAATGGAGTCCATAGTCTTTAGGAATCAATAAATAAATTTAAGAAAATAAATATTATATTTTATTATGTGAATAAAGCCAGGATTTA
>NW_002476070.1:0-2253 GCF_000189635.1 Tetrahymena thermophila SB210
ATTATTAATCAAAATCCCTAATCTTAAAGAATATTTACAAAAAATTTTTGAATTTTTTAAAAAATTTAAACATGGTTAACTTTTAAAAGGAGATGAAGAACTTTTAATAAATTATGTTATTTAATAATTTTAATATAATTAAACTAGCAAATCCAAGTTACTAAGGACTATTTAACCAAGATTACTTAAGTTTAAAAATGTTCAACTTAGATGAATTTAATTAATATTAATTTATAAAATATTGTTAAGTTTGCTAAAATGGATACACTATTTCCTAAAATTGTAAATCAAATTTTATATTGATTAAAACATAGCTAGATTTTATATATTTATTTTATTTAATTAAAAAGTGGAGGATTGTGTTTAGCTTATTGATAATTGTTCAATAGGATCATTTATATAAATTTAGACTTAATAAATTCAACTAATAAACCCTTGGATTTCATATTTAAGGAATATTCCTACTTAGTAAATCTGTTTAATGTGCAATGAAGGATACTACGTATCAAGTGACTAGTAATAATGTTTTCCTTCTATTTTTGATATGCTATGTTACTCAAGCAAAATTGATTAAATGAATAATTAATTATGCCTCTAATGTTACGATTAATATGTTTTTAATTTTAATTCATAGTAGTGCTAAAAGTAGTTTTGCTATAATTAGGTTAGAAATTTATCTTAAATTTTTTAAATTTATGAATTTTATATAAATAGCTATAAAATTGCCATCAGTGCTATTATTACTAAGATAATACTGCTCTATTAGGTTAAATATACTAATGTACTTAATGTGTATAAGGATATATGCCTACTATTTATGGTTGTATCAAATGCCCATAAGGATGTTCATCTTGCTATTAAGGTTTAAATTAACACTTTTTTAAATTATTAAATTTTTATTATAATACAGGAAACAAAGAATATAATTTTACTAGCTATTTAATATTTTCTATGCCTTAAATAAGCCTTTAGGAAAGACTCAATTATTATAACAATTAATAATTTAGAGATTTATGTATTTCTTGTTAAGAAGGATTCATATTTGATTATACCAATTAAATATGTACTCAGTTGTTATGTGGCAGTAATTGTAGTACTTGTGTAAATAAACAATCTAATCCTTTTTGTTTAGAATGTGATTTGCAAGGAATTTAAAATTAAATTAAAGACATTTTATACTTTATAAGTATGCTTTATTACTAATAGCCATCAATACCTGATATAAAATAAATGATTTCTTTTAATTAAGAAAGAACAGACTGTGTTTTATGCCCCATAACGTAATATATAATAAAAATTTCAAAATTCATAAATAAATCTTTCTAAACCTAAATTTTTATTTCTATTAGATGCTTAGCTTGCTAAAGATAAAATTAATCTTTTTCCTCTCAGTACGACTTATATGATGCTTAGTGTTTAAGCTGTAAAAGTAGTGAAGAAGCAAAGTTTGTAAATTAGGGATATGAAATAAGATTTGATAGATAAAGAATGAAATGTCTTTATTGCAAATAAGAAGATAACCTTTGTGTTTATACTAAATAAAGAACAATATACATGTATTGTGGTTCTTTAAAAGATTAAATAGGAAAAGGTACTAAAGCTTAACCTACTAACTATAATAGATTATTTGAAATTGATTTCGATGAATTAATAGTATCTGATGAATATCATTCTTAGTAATAGGCTTATGTGTGGTATAATGAATTATAATTAAAGGAACTTTATGTAAAAGTAATAATAAATGACAGTTAGTGCTTAGAAATTTAATAGACTTAATTTAAAACAAAATTACAAAATTATATAAAATCTCTTGAGATAATATCCTTAGAAATAACTACAAATTAGATTTCTTAGATTCCAACTTCATAATTAATTCAAGTTTCAACAACAAAATTTAGTGGATTTAATCAGGTTACAATTTCTAACTTGTAAATTTCTCTTAATATAAATTCAAAAAATTAAAACTATGGATTTAATATACAAAATTAAAATCTCATATCTGCTAATTTTACAAATGTATATTTTTTAAGACCTTCTGCAGACTATTTAATAAATAGTAAAAACATTCTTCAAATAAACATTTTCAATTTAAACAATACATTGGTTCTAAATAATGTTTTATTTTATGGGTAATACATCTACAATTCATAGATGTTTCAGGTGGTTTATCTGGCTAATACCAATCTAAATTTTTATTTTGAAAAATTAGTTCTCAATTAGGTAAATTATTAGCTAAAATCAATATTCATATTT
>NW_002476069.1:0-1595 GCF_000189635.1 Tetrahymena thermophila SB210
TGTTAGATGTAATGAAATATATTTTTTTTAAAATCATTTTTATATCAAAAATGTTTCAAATTTATTAATTGAGTAATTTATAATGAAAGTAAGATAACTATTTTAATTAAAAATAATTATTTTTACAATTTATAAATTAAAAATTTAAAAACGAATTAAATTCTATTTAACTGAAAATATATTTATTTATTTGTTTATTTATTTACTTAAAATTTGATTTTTATATTACAAAAAATATCTTTTTTAATAGTTAATTGAAACCTAAATTAAAATAAATGTTAAGGACTTAACAAATTACATGAACATTTTTCTAATTCAAATACTGAGTATCTATCAGGTCCTATTTTATTTTCTATTATATAGCTATCATAAAACTATACCACTAGTGACTCTTTTAATTTCTACATAATAATAATTTCATTTTAGATTTGTTATTCATCTTCTATTTTTGTATTTTTAACACTATTTGTTTGTTATCAAGCTTTACTTTTTTAGTAGCTAACACCATTCCAAAGCTTAGAATTTGAAAATTATTCTAATATTTTTTATTTTTATAGAGAAATTTCGGCAGATTAGATAATAAATACTTCCACTTTTTTTAACTGTGCTTTCTTATCTTTTTCTAAAATTTTCTTATTGGTGTTCTATAGAATAAACTAAGCATCCTTGTCAAATTAATTATGCTTTAAAATTAATTATGATATAATTTACATTTAATTTATAACTTTTTACAAAATATAAACTAAATATAATAATTTTTTACCCTTTGTTTTTACTATTAATTAATTCTATCAAATATTTACTGTGCATATTTAGGTATTTATTCCTTTTATGATAAAATTATTTTTTCAATTCAAATATTCCAAATAAATTAAAAACCTTTGATGTAAAAAAATTATTAATTTATTTTTGATATTATAATAAATTAAATTATTAATTAATTTAATTCTATTATAAAATATATATAAAAATCAGATTTTTTAATAATTAACTAAAAAATCTATTTCAGAATAAGTGGCATCCAAACCAAAAAATTTTTGTATGGCTTCTTGCTATAATGTATTTATCTTAATGGATGTAAGTTTAAAATAAAAGAAAGTAGGACTAATAAAAAAGGGTAAATAAGTCTTTATTGCTGATTCACTAAATATAGAGTTTTAACGACTTTTAATATTAATTATTAACCTCTTTATGATAATTACATAATTCATACCTGCAAAGTTAGGCAAAATGAAAATAAAACTATCTCTTCTTCATTACCAAACAAAATTTTCATATAAATTAAGAATTTAATAAATCAATAAAAGTTTTTGAATATACATATTAATTTAATAAAAAACATTTTTCATAAAATAGAAAATAATCAAATTTTTTATTTATCTTTGCAATTAGTTTTAAGAATAAAACTAAAAATCAATTAATGAAATTAATTTAATTTACTTTTCTTGTAAATTATCTTTATTAAATCAAAACACTAAAATTTATTTATCATAAATAAATAAAAATTGCATCATATTCAAAATTATAGTTTTTTATATGAAAAAATTCAGTTTTATTTTGGTTATAATTCACCTTTTAAACTAAGTAATTCATTA
>NW_002476068.1:0-2001 GCF_000189635.1 Tetrahymena thermophila SB210
AATTTATTTAAGTAAATTTGATTTTTTTATTTTTTATAAATAATTTATTTACTTATAAAAATATGAATGATATTTATAATATAAAATCAATAATAAAATCTATATATCTATTTATATTTTAGGTTAAAAACACCTTTTCAACATATTTTATAATAAAATATATATTACTATTCAAACATTGTATATTTATTCATCCTTTTTTCACCAATTGTTTCATTAGAAATCAAAGACAACTAATCTTTTTGATTTAAGACACTTGCTTTTTACCTTGAGTTCTTATGATTCATTCATTGAGCTAAACATTTTATAATAAATTTGTGTAAATTTTAAAATAAATATCAAAATAGAATAAACTTTTAAATGAAAAATTATTCTTTAAAATTAATTAATAAAATTATATTAGTGGAATAAAAAAGATGAAAAATTAAATAAATAAAGCTATCAAATAAATTCAAAGAGCTTTTTTGTTTTATATTCATTTTTATAGTTGAAAATTTCACAATCCAAAACAAATAAACTGTTTTTACCTAAGCAGAAGTGTCAAATTTGAGAGATTAATGCAATTTGCTAAAGCACAACCTAAGCCTGATGCACCAATTGTACCAATTTAATTTCCACTTTTTAAATATTGAAGAAAAAATATATTATTAACTAGTTAATTAGAAGGAAAAAATATGAAATATTAAGAAATAAATAATAAAATGAAAAGTTGAAAATAAGCTTAGTGAACTTAGACTGTAAAATATGAAATTTCTTAAATTCATATGTAAAGCATATAAAATGAAAAAGAAAAAATAAAAACACTTAATAAATACATAATAATATAAAGAAAAATATATAAAAAATTATAATGAAAAAAAAATAAAATAAAATAAAATATAATTAATTTTAAGATGTATTCTGAGTGCATTTATATGTGCGAGTATTTCTATTCTATTCTTCTATTCTGCACCAATTTAATTAGACCTTTTTTAATATTGAAGAAAAAATATATCATTAAATAGTTTATTAGAAGGAAAAAATGAAGAAAAAATATGAAAAAATAAGATTAATTTATTAATAATAAAAGTAAAAGTTGAAAATAAAATGATGAGCTAAATTAACAAAGAAAGAACAAAAAAAAGCAAGCACAATAAAAAGAAACAGAAAAAAGAGCTTAATTGTTTTTAATTAGTTTTTATAATTAAAAATATCACAATCCAAAACAAATAAACTGTTTTTACTAAAGGGAAAGTGTCAAATTTGAGAGATTAATGCAATTTGCTAAAGCAGAACCTAAGCCTAATGCACCAATTGCACCAATTTAATTAGACCTTTTTTAATATTGAAGAAAAAATATATCATTAAATAGTTTATTAGAAGGAAAAAATGAAGAAAAAATATGAAATAATAAGAAATAAATAATAAAAGCAAAAGTTGAAAATAAAATGATGAGCTAAATTAACAAAGAAAGAACAAAAAAAAGCAAGCACAATAAAAAGAAACAGAAAAAAGAGCTTTATTGTTTTTAATTAGTTTTTATAGTTAAAAATATCATAATCCAAAACAAATAAACTGTTTTTACCTAAGCTCAAGTGTCAAATTTGAGAGATTAATGCAATTTGCTAAAGCACAACCTAAGCGTGATGCACCTTCATCACCAATTTAATTTTCACTTTTTAAATATTGAAGAAAAAATGTATCATTAAATAGTTAATTAGAAGGAAAAAATTAAGAAAAAATATGAAATAATAAGAAATAAATAATAAAAGCAAAAGTTGAAAATAAAATGATGAGCTAAATTAACAAAGAAAGAACAAAAAAAAAAGAAAAATAATAAAAAATGAATAATAAATAAATAATTAAAAATTTAAATGAAAATTAAGTTAAAATATAAAAAATTTTAGTTTGAATAAAAATCAATAAATAATGATGATAATTTCAAAAATAAAAATTATTTATTTAAATAAATAAAAAATATTAATAATAATAAAAGTAATTTTTTTAGTTAAATATACCTCA
>NW_002476068.1:2101-3676 GCF_000189635.1 Tetrahymena thermophila SB210
AATTATCAAATATTAATTTATATATTTGGGTTTTATGAAGAGATATCACAGAAAATTAATTTAACATTCACTATTTATAATTAATATTTGTATTTAAAACATATACTTAAAAATATATATATAGTAGGAATTAGAGATGACCAGTTATTTATTTAGTCATATTTGAAAAAAACCTAGTAGTTAATGTTCTTAAATATAGCTATTCTCTATATATTTTTTTTATAGGTGTATATTATTTTATTTTATAAAATGTAAGTTAATTTAAATTTATGAATATTTGTTTATTTAATAATTTTATAATTTTTTTAATTTTTATGAGATTTTTCAAATTTTAGAGTTTTACAATTTTGAACTTTTTTAGAAAATCAGGGTTTATAAATATTCAGAGTTTATAAATATTTGGAGTTTATAGGTTTTCAGACTTTTTAGACTTTTAGACTTTTTATAAATTCATTTTTTTTTACCTGTACTGATCTAAAAATGCTCTGATTGTAAATTCTCTTCTATGATATCTAATTATGCTTTGATGTTCTCCATACTGTTTCTTAAGTAAAATTTTCCATTAGAGAACATTTTATAATAAAAAATAAACAAGCTAAGCATTTTAAAATTTATAATACCACATTAAAAAAATTACATAAATTCTTGAACTCTAAATATTCTTAAATAAAAAAATCAAATTTGTATTGTATTAATGAATAAATGATAATTTAAAAAAAAAATTTTATGATTTTAAAAAATATAAAATGAAAAAAATAATCATAAGATAAATTAAAAATTTGAGAAAAAAAAAAAAATTAAAACCACTAAAGTTAAAATAAAAAGTAAAACTTGATTTCTCCCTGAGGTTTTATTTAAATCATGGCATCTAATGGATCATTATAAATAAAAAAAGGATAAAAATATGATTGATGGATAATGTTTAAGATTAAAATATAACTGGCATATAAAAGTTTGACATTATATAATTTAATTAGATTTAATATAACACTAAAAGTTTCAAATTATTTGATCATTTTTGGAGAAACGAGAGAGTTTGCTTATGAGGATTTAATTTATTTAAGTAAATTTAATTTTTTTATTTTTTATAAATAATTTATTTACTTATAAAAATATGAATGATATTTAATTATATAAAATCAATAATAAAATCTATCTATCTATTTATATTTTAGGTTAAAAACACTTTTTCAAAATATTATTTAATAAAATATATAAAACTATTCAAACATTTTATATTTATTCATCCTTTTTTCACCAATTTTTAAATTAGAAATCAAAGACAACTAATCTTTTTGATTTAAGACACTTGCTTTTTAACTTGAGTTCTTATGATTCTTTCATTGAGCTAAACATTTTATAATAAATTTGTGTAAATTTTAAAATAAATATCAAAATAGAATAAACTTTTAAATTAAAAATTATTCTTTAAAATTAATTAATAAAATTATATTAGTGGAATAAAAAAGATAAAAAAATAAAATAAATAAAGCTATCAAATAAATTCAAAGAGCTTTTTTGTTTTATATTCATTTTTATAGTTGAAAATATCACAATCCAGAACAAATAAACTGT
>NW_002476067.1:0-16969 GCF_000189635.1 Tetrahymena thermophila SB210
TTTTATTTTTTTAGCCTTGATTCAATAGATCTTTATATATCAATGAGATGTGAACTTTTATCAAGTTTAGAACTGCCAAGCTTTTCAACTCCTTCTAAAACTACTTGCTTTTGTTCTTCTTTAAGGTCTTCATTAATTTTTCTATTTCCTAAAACAGTCAAAGTGGTAGTCTTCCAATCAAAATTAAGATGTATTGCTAATCCCATCATGACTGTCACAGTGTCTATATTTAAGGCTCTCCTAGTAAGATCACTTAAGTATTAATTAATAGGCAATTTAGCTGATTTGATATTCATAGAATTTGCTCTATCATAACTAGCCCATTTCTTAACTGTCCTATCTATTAAACCTCCTACTATATAAATTGTATTCCCACTAGGATCGACAGTTTCTAGCTCATTTTCGCTATCAGGTGATAAATAAATCATATTTGCTTCTTTTCCTTTAAACCTTTCAATTTCTAAAATATCTTGTTCATATACATTAAAAGGCAACTTTTTGAAAATTTGTGTGTTCATGCAATCCTTCAATTATTAAGAAGCGTTGCAGACATTCACCTAAAAGGGATTTTTATTTTTTCTCTAAGCAAAAACTGTTTATGAAATTTGTATGGCCAAAGAACGTATTTCTCTAAATGTCATATACTACTCAAAAGAGTTATCAATAATCAATGGAATACCACTTTCGTAGCCTTTGATCATATTTAATCTTTCTTATTCGATTTCTTCTTTACGTTTGCATCTTTCTTAGAATTTTTCATCATTTGACAATCCATCTAAACGCTTATTAACTCTTTTCTTTCTTTGATTCCATTTATCCTTTAAAAATTCCTTATCAGTATGTTTTTGCAAATGCTAATGATATTATTATAATTTTTTTTAGCTATGAGATAATCTCTCTATTTTGAATTCTTTACTCTCAAATTCTATATCTCCAAATAATAAATCTTCTACTAAATCTTGGTTTTCATCTTCATGTTCATCTCCTATAGAATTCTCCTTTTCTACTTTATCTGATACTTCCATTTTCTATTATGTTTCTTAGTTCATTTATTTTTAACTCTTTTAATTTTTTAAAGATTTTTGATACAAAAATTTAGGATATTATTAAATCGACACTTCTACTTTTTAATTTGAAAGCACATGAAAGCATGCAAAACGAATTTAATATTTTGATAGCCAGCAATATTAATCAAACTAAAATTATCCTTTCTTTTAGATTCATTATAATAATAACTTTGTTAATAAAGCAGTCAAAAAAATAAAACCAATAAACATTCATAATGTATTTCAATAAAATGAATGACTTAAACAAATTGAGAATAAAATGTCTGATTTTTAAATTGATTATGAAAAATATCTCAATTAATTCATAAATTTTTTTAAAAAAATTTAATAAATTAGAATTATGAAGTAAATATTTTAGCAATTTGATATTTATTCTCAATAGAAGCTAAATCAGTAGATTATTGCACTAATATTTTAAAAAATTAAACATTTAAAACAATGATTTTTTAGCAATTTGATATTTATTCTCAATGAAGCTAAATCAGTAGATTATTGCATTAAAATTTTAAAATATTAAACATTTAAAACAATGGTATATGAACAATCAATATATTAATATAATTTAAAGTTTTAATTATTAACCTTTCTCTATGAAGAAAGTTAGAAAATCATTAATAAAAGCAATACTAAACAGCTAAATATTTAATTTAATCCTGATTGAATATGTTTTAAATTTTCTGGCAAGTTTTAAACTTTTAAAATGATTGAAAAAATCTTTAATTTTTTAATTTTTTTAGTCATCATAAAATCATAAAAAATGAATGAATAAAAATAATAATTCCAAAATTTTTTTGTTTATTTTAATATTTTTTTGAAAATAGCTTTTGAAGTTCTATAAAAAATAATAAAATTTGTAGAATTCTAAAGATGGATTTTATTATGTTTTATATAAAATTACATGTCTATAATGATTTAATGAGAATGTTAGAGTTTGAGTAATAATGAAATATAAAATATGTAATGAAAGATGAAATATTATTTTTATTAGATTCTAATATCTTATTTAAATCAGGAAGTTAGTTGCTATATGAATGTCTCTGCGTTGAGGATTTCGGAACCTCCGTACATAATGTTTTTATTGAGTTTTTTTCCAATTTCTTGAATATTTTAATATTCATTGTAGTTTCCTCCACCGAGTGAAAAGACTACAACATCTGAGAAGATTTTTGGCTATGTGAGAGTGTTTTGGTTATTCAGAATGTCTATGAATTTGTAACCTAACTTTTCAGAATTCATACATTTGGATTCTATGATGCTTTTAACTTGTGTGGCAATTTCAAAGTCTTATTCTATTCCAATAAGGTTGTTTTTAACGTTGTTAATCAAACCTTTTCCTTGTGATTTTACTCTGCTTGCAAATTTACCAAAAATACTTGTTAGTTTATCTGCTATTTCTTCGCTGTTTAAGTTAGTGTCTGAGGAAGCAGCGGTAGAAGTTGTGGTTTCTGGGATTCTCTTTTGCTTAAATTGCTCAAGGATTTAAATGTACTTTTTATTGGTTATTCCAGCTGCTTCTTCCAACTGCTTAAAATCGTTGATGTCAATATCTTAAACAAAAAGCAAGTATATAATCAAAACACGTAATTTATCTAAATCAAAATTAGGCTTTCCTGCACCAATTGAACATTGTTAGAACATTTCAATTAATTCACTTTTTTCCTATCCTTTAAGTTGCTTTTCTCTGATAATTGTTGAACCTGCTTCGAAATATTTATCAAGATGACGTGTTGAAAGCTCTGATTTTAAACCTGCGGAAATAGACATGTGCATTTCAATGAGACGTCTTTAATCTTTCATTTCATTTATATTACTCATTGCTGCAACCATTTTAGAAGTATCTTCCTTAATTGATGTTATTTGTTTGTATTCAATGTCCCATTTCTGCAAACGTTCAACTATATCTTTTGCAACTTCAGGGAAGGGAATGTTCATTTTGTCCAACCAATAAGAGTCTTCATTTTAGCTATCAAGATCAAAGTTTTGCACTTCTTTTGAGTCTGGTTTGTTTAATTTGACTTTATTGTTTTCAATGTGATAAACATCATGAATGAGAGCTCCATAGTGCCAAGGATGAAGAAGCATAGAGCCTAAATCAACATCTCTATCAACCAAAATAAGAATTGGTTAAGTAAATTAAGGCTGAAGAAAATCGGTGGATTCGTCTTCATATTCTTTAGAATTTTTATACAAATTCTCAAACAACGAATACAATTCCTAAGCGAGCAAGACATTATTTTTATCATCTGAGTAAATAATGTAAGGAGTCTTTTTCATGGTTCTAAAAAGACTGAATAAACCCATAGCCGCTTAGCTAATAACTTATGCAGCAGTTCTAGTTCCTGCAGCTCTCAAACTCTTGTAGCTTTCCTTGATGTTTAAAGAGAAGAAGTCCCTGGAAAGGGTGACAAAATCTATTGTGTATTGAACAACTCTCTTTATCTTATAAACTGCATTTAAATTTCCAACATGAACTGCAAGACTCTAAAGCAATTCTTCATCAGCTGGAGATGAAAAATTAATGTAAACTTAATCGTAAAGATCTTTATTAAAATCCTCCATAATTGCTTTAATATTCTCCTAAGTAGGCTATACTAAATAGTATGCCTTAACACCGTGTAAACGATCTCTTTTTTCTCCTTTTTAATTGATATTTAAATGCAATGTGATGTTCATTTCTCTTAAGTGGCCAACCTTCAGAAGAGTTGACAAAATATTCTAGCAATGAGTATCAAAAATCAAAACCTTCCAAACGCATCCATCGCTTTCTTCTTCTCTCTTTGATACCTTCAAAACATTTTCTAAAACTTCGCGTTGCAATTTAATCAAATTCGCTTGCTTTCCTTATTTCATAGATCCTTATTATCCATAAATGTCCATTTTTAATGCTTAAAATTTTTTATTATTTAAACCAACTAACCAACTAAATAAATGAAAATTAATTAATACTTTCTTAATTATTTTTTGTTATTTATTCAAAAAGATATATAAAAAAGAAAGCCCTTCTCTTCAAAGCTCATTTAAAAACGCTTGTAAAAGTGAATGAAAATTTTAATTTTTAATTAATAAAACAATAGCGAACACAAAATAAAATCAATGCAAAGATGATTAAATAATATCTTATTTTCATTTAAATATAAAGAAAATTAGAAATAATTAGTAGAATCAGTGTGTGCATGTGAATAATATTTGCAAAACACTTGTTAAGCTTATATTAATTTATGCTATTATTGGAATTTAAAAATATAAAATTATTTTTTTTAAATTAAATTTTTACATCAAAGCAAATTTTATTAAATAATATCTTATTTTCATTTTAATATAAAAAAGAAAAATAGGAATAATTAGAGTCATCGTGTGTGTGTGAATAATACTTGTAAAACACTTGTTAAGCTTATATTAATTTAATCTTTTATTTGAATTTTAAAAATATAAAATTATTTTTTTAAAAATTAAATTTTGTTAAAAACCAAAAATATCCTTCAAGTTATTTCAAATTTTTATATTTTAAAAAAATATTTTTTGAATAAAAATTTGAAGACAATAAAGCATAAATTAAATTAAAAGAATCTTATGTTATTGTTTAAAATTTCGAATTCAAATAAAAGATATTCATTAAAGTTAAAAAGTAAATAAATTTATCATACATTTGAATTTATCCAATAAATAATATAAGTTTAATATTAATAATCATCAAATGTGTTGTTTTCTTGTAAATATGAATAATGATAAAGCCATTTTTTTAATGCAAAAAATATTTATATTTAAAAAAAATAATTTAAAAAGAAATAATTTTAATGAATAATTTTTAACATAAATAATAAAATATATATAAATTAGCATGTATTTTGTAGATTTTGGAAATAAATTTGCTTATTTTATTATCTAAAATATATTTCATTATTGTAAAATATGCTTTAAAAAATTAATCGAAAATGATTTGAAAGAATACTCATTTAAAACTGTTATTTATTAAAAGCAAGATTCATTATAAAAATATTTTTATAAAAGAATAATTTAAGTAAGCGCTTTTAGAATAATAACTTGCTTCTTTACATATCAATTTTATCAAATTTTTTTATGAGAAATAGAAATCTGTTTAAACTATAATATGACAAATAGTTTTGATAGAAAAATACCTATTTTATTGAAATATAATATATTTAATTTTTAAAAACTCGCTATTTTTAGCTTTAGTTTTAAATTAAAATGTATTTTTATCTTCTATTTTTTTAAAGAATTAAAATAAATTTTAAGATTACTTGTTTTTTTGTTTGACTTACTTTTTAATATCAACCATAAATTTTATCATTGGAATTTGATACTACTAAATAAATATAACTTGTTGACAAAAATAATCCTTAGCAAATGTTAAAATATATAACAATTCTAACAAAAAGAATACTTTCATAAAGTATTTTATGTATGAAGATAAATAATAAGTATTTTAGCAGAGACAAAAATGCTCTAGTACTTTTGAAAAGTGATAATATAAATGTAATTTGTTAAGAGTAAAATTTTACATGTACAATTTTAATTAGATAAGAATAATTATTAGTATTTAATTAGTTGTATTGTCTGGTCTATTGATTATTATTCTAATTTTCAAATTATATTCTACTTTTCGAGATCTTTTTAGAAGCCCTTGTTTTAAAAAAATTGTTACAGATGATACTTTAATTATAAGTAAGTCAGATCAATTCTATCAAATATAAATGTAGACTATCTTTAACCAATTTTTATAAAAAGTTTAGGGTATAAAAAGAAACAATGTAGCTTTACAAGGATTGAAAATATCTTCTAAAAACTATTCATTTCAAGAATAGATAAGAAAATAAAAAATTGTTAAGAAGCCTTTTAATAATTAAATAGTTATTAATTCCTTCCTTCTTTCTTTTTAATAATATTTATGGATGTTTGTTTGAGTTTAAACAAATACAAAGATAATATTCACTTGCTTATAATTACAATCTCGCCTCATGAAGATCTGTTGATATTTAGCTTTGAAGGATAGGGACCATTTACAAATGCTAAGATTTTGCTAGAGAAAAGTAGTATTAAGTATCAAAGTGATAGTGAGAGAGCAATTAATTAGTTAAAGCTGAGAAATGAGTATGCCAAAATATAAAAAATTTAAATTTAAGAAAATTATAGAAACAGTTTAATGAATGCGAAAATGGGGGTAGGTATAAGCTACGAATAAGAAATACTTTGAATTAAGAAAAATTAGTTGTAACTCGTTAACAGATGTTTTTTGGATAATTATTATTATATTTAATCAGGTCTACTTATTTGTTTCTCGAAACTTCCTTTTTATACTTCAAACTCTAAGTAATTATTAGATTTTTTGCGTCTCCTCTAATTTTATTCAATGCTTCAAAATTGTTATTGTGTTTTGATAATTTGAAATCTAGTTAACTGGGTAAATTTATCAAATAATAGATCCATGCATAGATCAATTGATTTTTATCTCTTTGTTTTTCATTTAATGAATAGACCAAATATTACATGAAAATTAAATAAATTTGCCTATAATTTTCATATAACTAATTAATATAACATTCATATTTATTACTGCACTATATTTTTCTTCCTTCAATTTTCTTTCTTTTTTCTGTATTAAGATTAATTCAACATAATGCGTAGACAAAAGATAATTTTTGATTTGGCAGTATATTTAAATATTTCCTTATTAAATAATTAGATTTGCAATATTTGAAGATCCAAACAAACAAAAAAACATTCAAAAAATCTAATATGATCAATCAAGTAATAAAAAAATAAAAGCAGGATACTAAAAAAAGTGAAAAACTTATGAAGAGTAATAAATTGAAAATATATGAAAATTTAAGTTTAATGTTGCTGTAATTTTAAATATAATTGGTTTATAGGCAGGCATAAGAAAAATAGAAATAAATACAAACAAACAAATATTGCAAAGATTATTTATTTATTAATTTTATAATATATTTTGAAGTAATTATTGGATAAGATAGATAGGTATATAAATAATTGAAATTAATTAATGGTAAGTAATTATTGCATTTCTTTTAATATGTTTTAGAAAAATTAATAAACTATTAGGCTAGATTTTGATTATTGATAGATTGATATATTTATTAATTGGTAATTATTTTTAGAGTTTGTTACTGAATATTTATTTATTTATATGATTGTTATTATTATATCTTGTTAGTTTTTTTCATTTTAGGATTAGCTTTTCTTCGAAGAAACTTCAAAAATCTATGAAGCTGGGATATTTTTTAACACTTGAAAATTCACTGTCATCATCTTGCTGACTTAATGCATATTTATTAAGATACATTTCATGGTCAATACATTCACTTGAGTTGATAGCACTTTAGTTGTAAATATTTTAGCAGGCTTTTTATGAGGAAATATTGGTTTATTCTATTTACATTTAGTTTTAACATTGCTGAGCATAAGAAAATTAATAGTTATTTTATTGTTATTTTTGATATTAGAAGTTTTGTTATTATTGTTGTTGTTGTTGTTATTGCTATTAGAGAATATTCATTTATTACTAAAATTTTTGTATGAGTTGAATCTTGAGCAATAAGATGTCTATGTCCTCTTCATCATCATCGTCTTCGTCGTCTTCTGACTCTTCATTTAAGATTCTTTGGTCTTCTTCCTCTTGCTTTTACTTGATTATTTCTTCTTGGGACTCAGATGCTTTGGTGCTGACGCTCCAGGATTAGTTGCGAGTTTCACATAGTTGGTCTAAAATCTACTAAGATTATCCTTTTTGCAAATACAAATTAATCTAATCTTAATACTCTGACTTGCAGTTGTTTTATGGTAGTTAGGAGAAGCTTTGCTTTTGAGCCTTTGATTGTGATGCCAAATTTTAAAAGGATTCAGTCAGGTGCTGACTCAAATAGTTATTGATAGTTTTTTCTTAGGCTTCATCGTCATATTTTATGAGCTCAATTTCTTATTAAATTTTTAACTCCTCAGAGTAATATTTTTAAATAAAACTTTGGGAAATGGTTGCATAAGAGTTAGTGGTTTGAGGGGAAGACAATTGAAGGATGTTGTAGTTCTAAGCACGCATGCTGAGAATGTTTGAGATGTGGGAATGATCAATGTGATATCTGATAAAGTACACTCTCTCATTGATATTTTTGAAATACTAAGAGATGTGCTCAGGATACTCAAAAGCGAACTTTTAAATGGAAATAATGCATTTTAATTGGAGTCTGTCAAATGTGTTAATCGATGTCTAGGTAAAGCTTTAGTTATTGCTGCTGAGGAAGTGCTAGAATTAGAGTTATTCGTATTATTCGAGAGTGAAGAGTCTGTTCAAAAGCTCTTAGCATTAGAAAAGGGAACAACTTTAGTAGTTAAAATTCATCAATGCCAAAAGTTTATATGAAAATCCAATTTTGTTGAGGTTGACTTCTTTGTGGTTGAAATCAGAAGAAAAAACATGGAAGGAATAGAAGGAGGACTCGTCGATATTCTTGTTGATAAAGTTAGTGATTTACTCATTTTGGATAGACTCTCTTTGGGAAATGATCAAAGGAAGAGCAGAATTAGTTGATGATTCTTCCGATAAAAGGTTGTTAATACTTTCTCTGCTTATCTTTTATTGGGTGATGAAATTAATTAAGTATTACTTTTATTAATTAGATATATTGAGATTGCTTGGCAATTCAGAAGTTGGTTCACTCTTGTATTTTAATTTAATTATTAATTAATCACTAAACACATTATTTTCATACTAAGTACATTGAATATCACTCCCAATATTACATTCTTTTTAATTTGCTTTTAATTATTCATTGAAATTCCAATTTTGCTATTTATTATTTATAAGCGAATTGAAAATATTATTGTTCATCTCTTCCACACTTTGATTTTAGCTCATAATTAATCCTCCCAAAATGTGCACAGTTTGACTTTGTTGTTGTTGTTTTTAAAATATTTCCTACACAACAAAATTTCTAATTGGTATATTTTATTTAATATTTTTGTTTCTACCATATTTTTTTTCTGATTACTTTGAAGATTCTTGTAAGGATTTTTTATTCTTTTAAATTTATTTAGTTTTTTTCTAGTTTTTATGCTAATTACTGTCGATGCATTTTTTGCTAGTAGTTTTTTTGTTGTTATTTCCAGTCAAGCTCCAGTTAGAGGTATCGCTTTCGTAAAAAGCATTCTCGCTCTCTTCATAATCGTTGTTAGCAACTCTGGGCTTTTCATATCCCCTTTGCTTAGAAGAAATTCTACTTGATTTTACATTGATAGTGGTCACATCATCTAAAGGTACAGATGCCTCAAAATTCAGAAGCTGGGGTGACTCAATTGTGGCTGCATCTAAGTGAGATGAAGAAGAGGCAAAATACTAAGAAGAACTTTCTTATGCAGATGAAGAAAGAGCTGAAACGTTCCTGCGTAATGTTGAGGTTTTCGAGCTCATTTTAAGATATTATTGATTGATTAAAGGGTGCAGATTTGTTAATTTAATTGATTATTAATTTTAGTGCTTTTTTTTCGTTTTCTAAGTTGTTTTGACTTTTGTATTATTTTTCAATTTAATTAATTAATAATTAATTGATTTTTTTTGTTACTGCTTTAATAAGATGATTTATAATAAATATATAAATATACATTATCTGTCTATGTTTGTTTGTTTGTATGTATGTATGTGTATACGTACAAATATAAATAAACTTTGAATTAATTCCTTTTTTTAAATTTTCTTTAATTAACTATTCGCAGAATAACTAGCGAAGAAAATAAATAAGCCTACCCCTTCAATAATATCAAAATAATAATGTGAATCAATTAATTAACACATTAAATACAAATTAATTGCACTCACTAACTTGAAATTTAATCAGCCAGCTTCACTTTCTCTTCATTCTCTCGCACTAACTATTTGCTAAATAATTATCAAAAACTATAATCAAATAATAATATAAATATATATAAACAGACTGATCGACATACAAATATTCAAAATCATTGGGGGAATTTTATTTCGCTCTTATGATTTAAATTAAATATTAATTATTTCGTTACATTTATTTCAATAATACCACTTATAATTACTCTCCTTTCTAGTTGATTGCATTTACTCTGCTTTTAATTCGTTTGTATTTTCTTTACAATCAAATATAAGAAATTTTTTATATTAATTAGTTAAAAAGTACTAATCACTTCAAACAAAAAAACCATCTTAATTCTTTCTTCAAAAATACTCTTAATTTGAACAAATATTTGTTAGTAAATTTTAATATTTTATCATTTTGCGTAATAAATTTTTAAAAAAACAATCTTTTGTCAATAATTACCTAATGGGATTAATAATGACTCTTTATAATGAGAGTAAATTCTTAATTCAAATATAGAAATATACCTATTAATTGAATTTTAATACATATATACATACATGTTTGTCTGTTTATTTGTTTATTGGTTGGGGTAGAATAAATTAATTTATTTTTATTTAAAAATAAAATTTATTGTTTAGACAATTAACTCATTCATTTTGAATTAATTTATGCTAAGAAGGAAATGAATGAATGATTCTATTTTCTTCTTCATAAAAATAGTCACTTTTAACAAACTAAATACCTAATTACACATTAGATTAAAATGACAGCAAAGTAAAATTTGATAAAAAAATTTATTTTTAAGGTTTTTTCACTTAAGTAAATTTTAATATTGCTAATTTATTTATTTTAGCGTTTGATTATCTTTTCGCTACTCTTTGCTTGAGCAAGAATTCTCTTTGAATTGAATAATAATCTGAAATTTAAAAAACTAAGAATTAATAAGAATGAATATACGAATGGCTAACACCTAAAGTCTTCTTTGAATAAAAAATATTTAAAATAATATCTAATATCTGTATAATAAATAGTTGGTTGTGAATTTAATATGTTTAGAATTAAATCAAATATTAATTCAATACTATAATCACACTATCAAGTCTCACAAAATAACAAAATTTTTGCTGGCTTATGGAGGATTAAAAAATTATTGCCTTTGGAGAAAATAACTCTTCAAAAATAAAATGCGACTAGTTATTAATTTTCCTTTATTGGTTTTCGAATGGTATATTTTGGGGTTTTGATTTAATTGTGTGTTTTTCTCTCTATTTTTATTCAACTTCTCCTTGATTTAAAATTTCAGATAAAAATTAAATTATTTCCTTTGGTAATTAATACATTTAATATTATTAACTTGAATAATACCCAAAATAAAGGCAAGCACAAACAAACGAAGAAACAAAACAATCAAATAAACGCTAAACACCAATCAAAAAAAATAATTCAATAAAAAATAAAGTGAATTTGATTGCTTTTAAATTTTATTGTTGTATAAACGCACAATATTTTTCTTTATCTTATTAACAATTATTAAAAGTTAATATTGAACTTGACACACATTTACATATTATAATCAAATATGAATGTCATTCATCTTGTGCTTTTAAATTTTTCATTCAATATAATATAATTCCATATGTGTTTATGTTATTTACTCCTGTATTTAAAATAGCCAAATTTATGATGAATTTGTTCCTCATTAACATGCAATAATTTTTCAATAAAAGCAGAAAAAAGATATCAATTATTGTTAAAATAAAATAATTTTCCTTATTTTGCACTTAAAAAGTAGATTTAAGTAAATATTTTTAAATATAATTTATCTTTGAATAGCTCACTTGCAATAATTTATGATTAAGATTTATGCAAATCATCTAATCTTGAATTTTTAATTCTTATCTGATTACTCTGTTAATTGATTTGCTTGAAATTTTATAAGCAGCTCCTGATTTTTAGAGTATATTTGAATTCCATTCCAATATTTACAATGTAATTCATTATTTATTAAATAAAAGTTGAATCAAATAAATATTTAAATAGGTTTTCAAAAATTTATTTTAATGCAATATTTATTTTTAAGCAAATTTTATTTATAATTTAAAATATTATTATTTCATATGTAAATGAGAGTCAAAAATCATTAAAATTTATCATTCTAATTTTTAGTTAAATAAAAAATATTTTAAATTAAATTGCTATTTAATTTTGCATTAAACTTATTTTCTTCTCTAAAATATTTTTATTTTTAAAGGAATTTCAGCTAAAAAGCCATCTTCTTTGAAAAAATAAAATAACCAATACATACTCAAAAAATATAAAACTCATTAAGAATTTTAAATAAAATATATGTATTAATTAATTATGAAAATACACTTTTCCTTTGTTTGTTTTTACTTCTGCATTCAATGAAGATATCTGTTTTTCTTCAAATAATTTGTAAGTAAAATTAATCATTTGTTAATTAGATTAAATAATTATTTTTAAAATATTATCAAATACTTCAAGAAATCAAGGTTAAATTTTAAATAAATTTATTTCTTTCACATTTAATCATCAAATTGCTCTACTTCTAGCATATCTTAAATTATTATTTTATCGTCTTTATAACACAATTCTGTTGCAAATCTGTAAGGTAGATCAGGAATAAGTCTAGATTTATCATTTATCTCACAAGCCCTCTCGTATTTAGGATAATCTGCTATCTTGAATATTTTTTCAGCTAAGTGAATTCTAACTTCGAAAGTCCTATTTCTATGAAGCTTACTATTCAAGTGGAGTGGTCCTCCTTTTATAATTTTGTTCATACCAAATTCGTTTCCTCTCTCGCAATAACTTAACATGTCGTTGTGAAGCAGTTTAATGTCCTTGTCTTATTCACTTACCAACCCAAATAAGATGAAATTTTCATAGGAGTTTATAAATGATTAAATATTAATCCTAATTACATACTTAATTTGTGGATTAAGAACAAAATTCAAGTAGGTTTAGGCATATTTATAAGTGGTTGCAGTTATGCTTATTTAATTTTATTAAATTCTCTCTACTTCTACTTTCTATGAGTGCTCTTGTAACGCTTTAATTATTTCTATTTATTGCAGTATCGACTTCTATTTTGGTATTTCAACTATCTCAAATATAGGATAAGTTCTCAATAATTTAGAGAAGCTATTTTTTAAGTGTTTATATTGATACTGTTAACTAAGAATTTTTTAAATTTCATATGATTTCGGTTAAATTGTTTCTTCAATGTGATCATTTTAACTCTCACACATCAAATTACCATATTTTTTGTCTATAGCAAGAATGTCTTCAGAAAGTCTTCTGATATTTTCCAATTAGCTATCATTTAACAAGGCAAACGAATCTCTCTTTGCTTTATTGAATACTTGCGTTTCATTTTCAAAAACCATGAGGTTATTGAATAAGTTTTAGTTTTTGTTCAATTAGTCGCTAATAAAAGTCAAATATTGTTCAGAACAATAATTGGTTCTATTTGATATCAATTCTAAAATGATCAAATGATGAGGTTTATATTGATTTACATGAGAAGTATTGTTTTCATTTATTTATGATTACAACTGCATATTTTTTTATAGATTTTAAACAGAAAAATAATTGAATTACTCCATCAAAGAATATATTGTATTTTACATCCTCTAAGGAGTTTCTGTATCTATTTACTTAAACGCTTCTTCGAAATCTAATAGTTGTTTTCTAATTTCCACTTTATTTATATCTGCATCGATTTTCTTTTATTCAATGAGTAGATTAATCAATTTGCTGTTTTCCTCATTAGAATTTATAAGTAAATTTTTTAGTTCATTTTTAGAAGATATTTTGTTGTAAACATCTACAAGATTATTTTTTAGATCTTATAAATGATTGAGCTAAGTATAAGTCTTTTCCTCTATCAAAGAAAGCATTAAGTTAACTCTTTACCTAAATTAAGATAAATTTATCTTTATATTTTCTTAAGCGCTTTCTAAATCCATAATTTCTTCTGAAACTTTATTTAGCTTTTCCTGCATGACTTAATCTTTCAATGGAGGGAAGTTTTTGAATATGGTTTGAGTAGAAGAACTGATTACTTCTTCAATTGAGATCAATTCAGATTCTTCAATTTTGTATTAATTAACACACATTAAACAAATTTGAGCACTTTCACATTTGCTTGACAGCTAAAGCATATTTAAAACATGTGACTTATGCTAAGTGCATTTGCCAAAATAATTAGTCTTATCCATCCTTTTATTAAATATATGTGTATATATATATATCTGGAATCTTCTTATAAAAAACTTAAAACTATTGATATCTTTTTTATTCAATTTATTTATGCAAACATTTTCAAAATACTTCAATCTATCTTTTACATCAAATATTTATTTATTTATTATTTTTAAATGTTAAAGTCAAAAAATAAATATTTAATTCTATTTGTTTTTTAATTTATTTCAAAACTTAAAACCTATTACAAAAATACGATTCAATCAGTATCCTTAATAGTTTTATCCTTAGAATACAAAAGGCAAAAAAAGATTTGAACACATATATTTCTTCTTAATATTGTAAAATATTTTATAGAAAAGGATAATTTTTAGGAAATTAAATATTTTTTAAGCTATTTTGAAAGATTCTTAAGCTCAATCCTTTCAAATTAATTTGCTAACTTTTGACCTTTCTTTAAGTTATTTTAATAAGATTTATAACAATTTTAAAAACTGAGAAAGAGATAATTTATTTATATTAGTTTTAAAAAACTTAAAATCTCTATTCAAAACAAAGATTTATTTAATTGTTTGAAATCAATAAAAAAAGGAAGCATTAAACAGTTATCATTTTTTATTTATTTTATTCTTATTTATTTGAAAACTAAAAAAGCTAAATAAATTCCTTTATTTTTTAATAATTTAATAATAATTAGATTTTGATTTAAAATATAATTAATTTTATATCAATTAAAAACATTAAATTTTTTAATTTTAGCTTTTTTAAAAATTTTTTGCTTCCAAATTTTGAATTTTTATTTATTTATTTACTTGCTAGCTAGCTAGCAATAATCCAAAAACAGTTTTAAAAATTAATCATGACAAATTGTTTTGACTTATTTTATTAAAATGATTATTAATAGATATATTAAAAGAATAAGCTTAAAAGTAAAACATTATTATTCTATTTATTCTTTAAATTTAATTTAAATAACATTTAAAAAAAATATTTTTTATTAAATAAATCTTTAAACTGTGCTTTTTTTTAGATAAATATTTGAATTTGACATCATGTAAGAACCAGCTGAATTCTAAAATATTATATCGCTTAGAGAAATTGGATTTTTAAGTATTTATAACAATGAATATGTAAATTAGAGGTGCAAATAAATACTGGTGGATTCTAAGTAATTGTAACATACTTAATATTTATTTAGGCAGAATATACTTATTGCATCACATATTTTAACGATTCTAAATTTATAGACTATTAAGATTTTAAAACTAAAGAGTCAATTTTTATTGTGGGTGCTCATTTGCTATGAACATTATTACTTTTATTTAAAAATAAACTACAACTATTGAGAAATTAAATTTATATTAATTAAACCAAGAATAATAATTTAATATGCTAGATAACTAGATTAAAATATTTTAAGGATATTAAATAATTAATTGATAACATATAAATATATATTTTCCTGATTGCACCCTTAAAAAAAAGAGTTAAAAATGTCCTTTTAAATTTTACAATTTAATATTTTTATTTTATTTAAAATTGGTTTAATTTTTAAGATAAATGAATGTGGCTGATTTTTGTTTAAAAAATGATTTTTAGATTAAAACTAATTAAAAAAGAATTTTTCGAAAGAGACCTTAATAATGAAAATTTAGTTTATGATTTAAATAAAAAACAATTCTTTTAAGTAATTATACAATCAATATAGAATATTTATTTTTATTTTTTAATTCATTCAAAATAATGTATCAAACACTTTATTGACTGGCTATTGTTTTCATTTTCAGCATCCAAACATTCATTCATTCATTCATTCATTCATTCATTCATTCTTGGCTATTTTCTTTTTCAAAATATTCCTCATAATCTTCTATTGTTTTACCAAAAACTTTATTGACTAATCTTTTCATTTTCAGAATATTTTTGACAAATTTCGATTATTTAAAGATATCCGAATATTCATTTTCACTGTATTAAATTAATATTTTATTTTTAAAAATTATTAAAATTTTAAGGATTTAAAATATATTTAAAATAAATAAATTTAATTTATAGTTAGTAAGTAAGTACATTAAAATTACTATGCATCGTTACATGCTTTTTAATCTCATTATTTTTAATTTATTAGTAAGCTTTGACAAAAAAAATAAATAAATTAATTTTTACACATTCAGTTTGATAAATGAAAGATTGGAGCAACCTTAAAAAACAGAGCTTAATTCTAAATAATCGTTAATCTAATTTTAACTTTTAATATAAGTAATTAATTAACTTGATTATTTATTCAACAAAATATGTTGAGAATTAATAAATTAAATTGAAATTAGTGAATTAATAAGAATATTAAAATGAGTTAGTTAGTTTGCTAATAAATAAAAATAGAATTTATTATACCATTCTATTAATTAATTATTCATTCTAAAGCTTAACTATTGATTTAAATTTTCAAAGAAATAAAATCACATAAACATACCTTAGCTCTAAATCCAAAGTTGAAATATTAGATATTTTTTTTAAAGCAGCACCTAAATCAGATAATTTTAGATTATCAATTTCAGAAGAACTTTTAACAATTAATACGCAAATAAATATGAGTGAAGATAGATAATAAACATTAATCTATTTTACCAAAGATTAAGACTTAAAGTTGATAGATTTGTACATCCTGATAAGGAACAAATTAAATCTGATAGACTTTTACAATCCATTTTTGAATGACTTTTTTTAAAGGTAAAATATATATTTATTTATCTTAATTTTTATATTTAAACAAATAAATAAATAAATCCTTTTAAAATTTAAAATCAAAACAAT
>NW_002476066.1:0-10382 GCF_000189635.1 Tetrahymena thermophila SB210
TTAGATAATTTAATATTAAGATAGATTTATATTTCAAAAACTGTTAATATTATTTTTTAATTAGTATAACTTTTTTATTTAATAATAAACTTTTAGAGATAAACTGAACTTTTTTAACTAATAATTTTTTTTATTGAATAAATTCCCATTGTTAATGATAATTTAGAGAAGCTCATATCTAAATCAAAATCCTCAATATATTTTACAAAATTATTTAAAATAGAAATAATTAGCGAAATAATACAACCATTAATTAAAAAATATATTTTCTATTGTTAAAACATTTGAATTATATTCTTAATTTATCAATTGTTATTTTAATTTAATTGATAATAAATTAGAGCCAAATAAAAAATATTTGCATTTTTAATAACTTTATTAAGAATGCAAAATTAATGATAGAAAAATCTAAATTACTTCTTTTTATCAAACCATACAAAAATTATATCAAAACTGATTATTAAAAAAAAATCTTTAAATAATATCTATAAATTAATTAATTAATTTGAATCAAAACTTGTATTTTTTCCATTTCAGTTTACTACAATAAATAATGTAAGCTCTAAAAATATCTTGCTTGAATTTTGAATATTTTGTAGTTTATTATAATCAATTAAATGAAATACTATTTTTTCAATTCAAAAAATCTTAAATAATATAAAATAGTAACCTTAAAATAAAAATACTTGGCTATAAGTTTATAATTAGTTTTAAAAATTAATTAATGTTTATTATTATGTATTTTACTATTCTTTTTTATTAGGTTTTGTTATAATTACTGCAGATTATTTAACAATAGTAAATTCTTTTTTATTAGATATTTTATAAATTATTGTTAATTGTTTTTTGAAATTAAGGAAAGTTTTTTGAATTTTTTAATATTAACTAATAGACAGTAATTGGTATATAAATCTATTTATAAATATAAAGCCAAATACCTTACTGAAAATGTCGAAATAATTTAATTTTATAGCAATTTGATTATTAAATAGTTAATAATAGTTTTGAAAAATAAAATTTCATGTTAACTATTTTGATAATACTTTTTAAACTTATTCTGAATAAAAACAAATGGACTATTTAATTAAATTCCTACAAACTCTTTTATATAATTATCATGTATATCTTACAGATTGTTTATTAACAAGAAACCTCGAATTATTTTTTATTACTAATTAAATAACTAAACAATAAATAAGATTAAATTTAAATCAAAAAACTAAATAAGATTAAATTTAGATCATAAAGCAAAATAAGATTAAGAAAGCTATTTACTAAAATAATGAAATAAAATTTTGTTATTTTAATTTTTATATATTTTTTTTCTTTTTTCAACCATTTTAAATGCCAAAACTGCCCTTAAAGCTTTGAATACAATCGTAATTCTATAATAGTTAATAAAAAATTTATTTTGACACAATTATCTATAGGTTTAAAGTACGAATATGGAATGCTTCCAAGTGATATACTTCTGATACCTCAGACTAACATTTTAATAGTATTATCTAACTCTTAAAACTATTTATAATCAAGTATATTTTACACTATCGATGCTGAAACTAATCAAGTAAGAAATATAGTGGAATGTAAAATATTAAAAATCTATTATAATTTTATTAATACTCTATTTCTTATTCAGTTAAAACTTAGGTATTTTTAATTAAATATGTTCCAAATATGAAGTCTGTTATTGGAATAAATACTTCTACATTTTATGTATTTGACACATACAGCATGAAAATAATTTATGAAGCTAAAGTCATTGATTAAGCAGTTTATTTTGATAATTTTGTAGACAACTCTATCGCTGTTATGTCTTCCAAAAATAATATAGTAATTGCATATGATATTTAAAAGCAATAGATCGTTAATACATACTATTCCAGTAATATTTTTTTTATTATATATTATTAATAAAATAAATCAAAAAATTAGCTAACAGTGTGTACTAGTTGAAGTGCATAACTTTTCCAAACAATGAACATATTGCTATTTTAAATGATAATATTTAGTTAGTTCTTTGGAATGTAGAAACAGGAGTCATAATTAATAGCATAAAAAGTATTTTTTAGATTTAAAAAGATTAATTATTTTATTGAAATATATTTTTAAAATAGCTTAAGCCTTTAGTTTAACAAATATGTTGCTCTTTCCTAATAGCTACATTCTCATTTATAATATTAATTCAACAAAAATATAATTTATTGATTTTAGCGGCTATTAATAGTAATAGTTTAAGTTAATCTTTGAATATGGTAAGTAATTTTTTGCTAAAAAATTAAATTTATAAAATATATTTAATATAGACACTTAGAATGTTTTCAAAAATTATAGCTTGGACTTTGACCCAATCAAAACTTTCATATCTTAAATATCTGTTAGCTAATAAACTATATTACAATATGATTATTTAATTATTGGGCATAGTAATGGATAAGCTATGAACTTTAAACTTCCAAAGAGTTACAATTAAAATTTCTAATTGAATTTGGCATTCGCAACTAAATTTGATTTCATAAGATTTATAATGCCAGATAATATTTTGAGCATTTATATTTGTGGATAGATAGATATAAAAGTTGTAAATTTTTTTAATGAGAACTAGCCTATAATATAACCATTACTAAGTAATTTAATTTAATTAATATAAAGTTTTTCAAAATAAACTTTTGAATGTTTTTAAAAAATGAATGATTTTATTAAAAATTTAAATTAAATAGACCTTGGTTCATCATATTTTTTAGCAAGAGTTCCTGTTTAGTATTAAAATTAGGAGTTGTATGTTTCTGCAAACTAGTTATTTAAGAATTAACTTATTTAAATTTCTGACTAATCTGGGATGTAGTAATTATTTTAGATTTAATATTCATAATTACTAAATATTTATAGCTAAAATGCTTAAATCGTTATGAATACAGATAATACTTAAGTAGCCTATTAAGTTTCAACAGGAGGTATTATGATAGTAGATATAGCAACTTAATAAGTATGAAATTTATTTAAATTAATTACATCTAAATATTTTTAATTTATTTAAAGTACAAAAATTATCACGTTCTCAATAATAATAATTGGTAGATCAGCAACAATGCTTAGTTTAAATACTATGTAATAAAAAATTCTGATCACTACAGCTATGTCTCATTTAACTTTTTCGATGGATTAAAATCTATTATAGTCTTAAACTTGGATACTTAAACTGCTAATTATTACCATTCTCCGAGTCAAATATCATTAATTATTAGCTTTTTATATGATATTATTGAGGAAAAAATTTACTATTTTGACAACTAAAACTATTTCTATATCCAGGATTTCAAAGGAAACTATTTATATCAAAAATAAAGTAATTTAAATTAAATAATTTTTAGACTGTAAACTCTTTCATTTAAATCCTTATTGATATTTAACATTTCCTTTTTGTTTAATACCTTAAGAGCCCCTTTTTTAAATTTAAGTTAATAAATGGAGAATCTTAATTAGAGAGTTTACAGTGCTTATAAATTTAAAAATTGATTCAACTTAAATAAGTGATAAAATTTTATTATTTAAAATATAGTAACATAAAATAATGTGTACTAGATGGTCAGGATAGATTCTTAAAAAATTATTGTTTTTTTAGATAAAACATTGTAATTGAAATAGTTTTCAGAAAGCGATGAATCTGTTAATTTAATTAAAGTATTTTCTTCTGCTATTTAGACACTCAAATATTTAGATTATTTTAATATGATTTTTGCTGGAGATTAGACAAATGGGAGTATATTTGCTTTTAAATATAATGAACAAACAAAAATGTTTGAATTATTTATGCAGTTTAAAGCATTAATAGATTAGATTATATTAGATATATTTGTGACTCCACTATCTAAAATGCTATTTATTTCTGGCATCTACTCAAGCATATTTTTTGATATGTCTCAGTGCTTAACTAATAAATAATCATGCCTATCATGTTCTCTATAATTTTATTTTTCTAACAGCTAGACATTATATAATTAACAAAGCAGCTATGGATAGGGTTAGCTAGACTATCCGTATACAACTTATTAAAGCATGATTTAGTCTTTTTTAATAGTAATATTATTAAATGTAAAAAATGATTCTAAAAATTTTATAATAAAATATTAACTAGACCTAGAGATACAAAAGAACAGTGCTTAATGTTTAATATATTTAAACAATTATTAATGTTAGTAATGAGTACCCAATAGAGCTATAATAATATATATTCTAGTTTACCTTTTCAAATTTAATATAGCTTTAAATATAACCTTACTATACTAAAAGCACTTAACCATCTACTATTTTACTGAAAGGAGATTTCTCTTTTGAAAATTTTTACTCTATCTACCTTACTAATGTTATTCTAATGTACAACGTTACTGATGATGCTAATTGTTCTTTAACATTTTATTCTGTGTATCAATAAGTTGTGTTAAATAATATTAAAATTTAAAACACTAATTAAAATAGCTATACAGATTACTGTAATAAGATAAACTTAGTAAATTCTTATCTTTTGATCGAAAATATAACTTTAGATTCTAAACATTTTAAAAATTAAACTTATATAACATCGTCAGGAGCTTAATAAGTAATTTTATTTTTTTATTTTCAAAAGATTTAAGTTAAATAAAAATTTGAAATAATTTTAAATAATTAACTACCAATTTAAACATCATTTTTAATGTTTTTTTTTTTAAATGATTTATTTTGCAAAATAAAATGCAATCATACTATTTCATTTTATTAAACATTTTTAACATTAAATAAATAATAGTGTTTTTTTATGGAATTAATATATTATTATGATAGGCTTTTTTTGCTAGTACATTTCTTTTTAAATTAAGTTTTATTTTTTGATGAAAATCCATGAATTACCTTAACTTTTTTTCTTTCATACCTAGATTATTGCAATAGAATTTTCTTTTGAGAACTCGAAAATAAAATTAATTTTTATAAAAATGAATGAAATTCATAAAATTAAAATTGTTTATTTAAAAAAATTAATGATTATTTTGTAATATGTGATTGATTTTTTTATAATTTTAATAAAAAGGTGAAGATTTAAAATTTTAATTTGTTAAATTCTAAGCTCGGAGTGTTTAGCATATTTAATTAATTGTCTCATACTTTGATTGAAGTAGAAAATTTAAATATTTAAGGAAATTAATGTGATGAATCTGTAAATTAAAATTATCAAAAAGCTGTTTCTTTGTTTAAAGCAGGCTAAATTTCTATAAGAAATGTAACAATCACTGGAAATAGTTTTTGCAATTTAAATTTTATCTCGATTGTAGCTTAAAATTAACTAACTAATCTTTAATTTAAATTATTAAATATCACAATATCAAATAACTTAATAAAATCTCTCTCCCAGGGAGTATTGTTTACTTCTTTATTTTCTCTTCTTACTCAACCAGATCATATGATTATTGCTTAAGATATAATTAATTTTAATAATAACATAGTCCAAGAATAATAAATTGTTAACAATTAATACTTTTTTACAAGCTTATTCTAAACTAGTAATATATATAATATTACTCTATCAAATATAAATTCAACTGATAATCACTATCTATCTTTTATTAGTAGCTAAAGGACATTAAATTTTTTTACAGATACATTTATTTGCTCTTATTCTGATGATTATTTTAACTTTTATAAAGGAAAGCCATCTAGTGGATGTATTAGTTTGTAAGAAATGAGCTTGATAAAAATGGTAAACTTACATTTTTTCTAAAAGGTAGCATACGATTGCAACTTAATTGATATTTCAAATTCAAAAATAGACAAAACACAAATTTAATTTTATAATAGTACTTTTTCTAAAATTTACTCAATTCAATCTTAGCAGTTTAATGATACAAATCCGATAGCAATTCGATCTTCTTTTATGAATGATTTACTCATTTAAAATTGTACTTTCTCATAAAACGTATTAGCTGGTATTCCAAATTCAATAGCTCTTTCAAGTTCAGGCTTAAGTATTGTGAATATTGTAGGAAATGTTTTGATCAATTAGAGTTCATTTTTATATTTAGGCTCCAACTCTGACATTAATGGTTTATCTATTTTGTCAGAAAATCTATCAATAAGCCGTTCAACATTTGATACTTCTTTAAGTTTGTCTAGCTTAATTTAGACTAAAAATAGCTTTAACTAAAATATTAATATCAAAGGAGGTTTTATGAGAGTCAAGGCTTCTAATTTATAAATTACATAATCGAACTTTCAAACATCGGAATCTCAAATAGGAGGATTTATATATGCCATATCATATTCTAAAATATTTGTAATTAACATTACTGAAAGTAATTTCTCTGATAGCTTAATTTAACTAAGCGGAGGTATTATATTCGTGGACACTTTAGGTTCTATATTGGAGTTTTCAATATCAAATTCTCTTTTTAAAAATATATTCTAAGTGGCTCCAGAATCATCTCTCATTTAGTTAAGGTATTTGACTATATTTTGATTTTTAAAATCTCAAATTTATTTTATTTTTATTAAATATATTTATTTAATAATAATTTCTTTAAAATTTTATAAAAAAGCTAAGATTCTTTTGGGAAAAATGCTCAAATAAATAATTTTTTAAGATTAAATAATGTTAACTTTACTAATATATATGGAGAAGACATATCTTCTATTTTTTCACTAGCTTTTTGTTAACTAAATATATCTTAATCAGTTTATAGTTTTGATTAAAGTATTAACCGTCAATAAATAATATCTCTATAACTAAATTCTATACTGTATCCTTCGACTTACATAACGTCAACCAAAAGCTAAGTTTATTTAGAAGGTGTTAGTATTTAGGAAGTTTAAAGCTTGTACTAAAAATCTAATAATCATTAAGTATTTTTTAGTTCTCAAAACTCTAACTTTGAATTAAAAGACTGCACTGTGAAGAATATAGTAATGAGTATAGGTGGGATAAGTTATTTTGAATAAGGTTCCATAGACATTTCAAATCTATAAGTCAACAATATTTAATTTTAACCAAATATGAAAAGTTTAAGATTTATACAAAATAATAGCATTATTTAAAACTTTGTCACTGTTTTTTACTTTACCAGCTCTATTATAAATATGAGTAAATCTAATGCCACAAACATTTTCTGCCAGAATATATGTGAGGGAGGATTAGGCTTGATAGAAAAATCCGAATTAACTATTTAAAATTCTAACTTTTCAGCTATAAATGTAAATTTTCATTTAAAATTAATTTTAATTTATCTAATTTATTTTATAATAGTCAAATAATGGAGGAGTTTTTTCAATAATTAATCCTTAAATAAAAACGACGTTAAATTAAAATATATTTTAAAATAATACTTGCAATTAAAATGGAGGAGCATTATAAATAACTTCTAATTACTAGTTGGTAACTATCATAAATCATTATTTAATAGTAATTAATTTAATATTTTCTTTTTATGATAATAGGCTTTTAACATTTAGATATTAGGAAATATCTTTTTGAATAACACAGCATAGTAAGGAGAAGGAGGATCAATTTATTTTTATTCATAAAATTCATCTGCAGACGATTCACTAATTATCTAAAATAGTGTAATTTAAAAAAATAAAGCTTACATAGGAGGAGGATTAAAGTATGAAGGAATAATCCCAACTTTAATTAATAATTAAATATCTGATAATACTGCAATTTTCTATGGTTAGAATATTTTTTCTTATCCTAGTAAGCTGTTTCTTGAGAATAGATAAGAAATAACAAGCAATTACTAAGGCATTTAAGTGTAAGATAATAAAATAATTATATCACAATAAAGAACAGGAGGTTCTATTCCTAATATGAATTTTACCTTAAGAAACGATTATGGAGATATAATGTAATTTGGAAATAAAGAAATGTAACAAGTATTTCTAACTATACAAATCGATCCACAAACACCATTTTTTTCTGAGTATTATTTAAGAGGAGAGTCAAAAGCAATCTACAATTTTGAAGGGAATTGCTTTCAATTTAAAAATATAGATTTAATAGGTAAGCCATAGACTACTGTGAAGCTAATTATCAAAAGCGATTTAATTAGAGACTCAAATTCATAACAATTGACTAACAATTATTATTTTGAAATTTAAGCTTATATTTAAGATTGTTAAATTGGATAAATTCCATATAAATATAATGGATTCTAAGAATGTGTTATTTGTGAAAAGGGTACATATTCATTTGATTAGACATAATGCTATAAATGTCCCTCTGGAGCAGAATGTTAAGGAGGAAGCCAGATTACAGTTGATTAAGGTTTTTGGAGAAAAGAGTAATATGATAGCAACATAATATAATGTGAGCATTAGTAATCGAATTGTGTAGGAGGTTCGTATGGAGATTAAATTTGTTATAAAGGACACATTGGGGCTCTATGTGAAGAATGCGATGTATTTTATTTCTTTTAATTAAAGATTAAAATATCTTATTTAATTTTGAAACAGATATTTGGTGAAGTTTGGGGAGAGAGTTATGCAAAATCCAGTAAATATTCATGCACTTTATGTAGCAAAATAGTAGGTAACTTGTATATAATTGCTACGGTTACAATTTGGACTCTTGTTTCTATGATAATTTCTATCAAGGGTTATGAAAATTATTAATATAAGTAATATTAATCACAGTTCTTATAAAAAATTGTCAGAAAGAAAACATACTTAAGAGGAAATAAAAAAAGTAATTTAACTGCAAAAGAAGATTAAACAAGTGTTTATATAAAGATATTTACAAATTACTTTTAAATTATTTCTTCAGTAGCTACATTCAATTTATAAGTGCCTTCTGGTATTTATTTTTTTTTTTTTTCTATCATAAAGATTATCTAAAAAATATTTTTATAGGTATAATAGAGTTTCCTACATCTCTTGGTTAGCCCATCTCTTAAACTATCAATTCTTTAGACTGTGCTCTCAAAAAATTTAACTCTAGCATGCCTATTATTTACTTTAGACTTATTTTCTCAATCTTATTACCTGTTGCTTATTTGGTTATCTTTGTAGTTTTTCTAGCGATTTACTAAAAGATTATAAAAAAAGAAAAGGATTTCCCTTACTATTTAATATATACAGCTTATATTTTTTTACTTATTTATACTTAACCTGATTTGGTAGCTTAGATGATAGCTTCACTTTCATGCAGATAAATAGGAAATGTAAAGTATATTCTTTCAAATGTATCGATGGAATGCTACACATAAGATTTTTATAAATGGGGATTTGGATTTATTTTGCCTTTTTTATTTATCTTTTTATTTTTATTGCCTTACATCCTAATAGTTTAGCTAAAGAAAGCAAAAAATAACTTATAATTGCTGGAAATAAAAAGAAAATATGGCTTCTTGTACAAAGAATACACTTAGAAGTGTTATTACTGGGAATTTGTAAAAATGGCATAAAAATTAGCCATAATATTATAACTAAATTTTTACTCATAAGATATCAAAACAAAGGGTATACTAGTTTTTATTACTGTGACTTTCTATTCTATTTCTCTAATGATATATAAGCCTTACAAAAGCAATCAGATAAACTAACTAGATCATTACTCAACTAATGTTTGTGCAATCTCTGTCTTGTTAGGATTATTTATTTACAGCAACGATTACAATTACTTTGTTATAATGTCTTTAATTTTGATTATACTGATTAATTTTTTATTTATATTAATGATGGTTAGAAACATAATTCTAGGTTATACAAAAAAATTTTAAAACATAATATAAACTTTTTTAGAAAAATTCGGATCAAGAATAAAATTCATTTAAAATTATTTGTTAAAAAAACAGTAAATAAAAGAATAAAAGTTTAAAAGAACCCAATAAATTAAATAAAAGGTGATGAAAATTTTATTAATTTTAAAAGATTTGAGTTATGAGTAAAGAAAAAATCTTGCTCTATAGACTCTTGGTGCTTTAATAGGTAAATAAATACTTATTGATTATTTTGTATTTTAATTATTATTAAAAGATAAAAGGTATTCTAAAAACTATGATAATGAAAAGCAAAAGACACTTAAATCAGAATAAACTCTTACAAATAAAATTACTAATTTAAATCTTAATTTCAATATAGATATCAATATAGAAGAACATGGTATCTTTATTTTTATATTTTAATTTTATGAAATAATTTTATTTTATGTAGAAAAAAAATAGAATGAAATTGAAATCAAAAGCTCTTAGCTTCAAATTTTTGAATAATTTTTAGGTAAAAAAGTATAACAAAGTTAAAGAAGTTTAATTCAAAATGAGATATAAAGTTAAAATGAGGAAGATTATCATATTGAAATTGATGAAAAAAAAAGCATAGAAAAAGAATTAGAATAATATAAGACAATGTAAATAATCAATTGAAGT
>NW_002476065.1:0-1609 GCF_000189635.1 Tetrahymena thermophila SB210
AACTATCAATTTAAGATTCAATGTAATTTTGGTTATATTTATTTTTCTAAGCATTAATATAGATGATAGCATTATAATTTCACATACTTTATCTAAATAGTATTATTTACTATAATTTTATTTTTTTAAAATTTAGATATATATTATTTTTTTCGAGTGAACTTAATATATTAAAGCTTTAATCTTTTGAATAATATAACTTACAAAAAATTGATTAGGTGCACATAATTACTTCATTCTGTTTAAATTTAATACAAAGTTTCTTTTATTAGAAATTTAATTGAAAGCCAAATCTAAATTAAATTTACTGAAAAAATCTGTACTGTAAATTGAGAAATTTTTAAATCGTTTTCAATAAAAAGAATCTATTAACTTATAAAAGTTTTTAGTGGCTTTTAATTATACAACGATGGAGTGTTTATTAATAAGTATCTCCTCACATGAAACCATGATAAAGATATCATTTCTAAAATAATTATTAATAGTTAAGAATATAAATTTTAAGAAATGAGTTTTTATAAAAGAAAAAGTACTTGATTTAATTTTGGCTTATTTAATTAATCTTATATCATGTATGATTTTAATTCTTGAAAATAAATTATTGTATAAAAGAAAAACCACTTTAATACGACAAAAATAATCAGAATATCAATTTAAAAATATACTTTTTATTTCTATTTTAAATATTTTTAGAATAATAGAAAAAGTCTAAAATTATTTCTAAATTTAAATATAAGGTAAATTGTCTATTTAAAATAAAAAATTTTTTCTCTAAAATCATAATCATGGAAATAAAAAATCTTATTTTTTTCTATTAAACTTAAATAATTTAAACTTTTATCTTTTGAGTAATATAACTTATATAAAGTTGAATAAGTGCACATAATTATTTTATTCTTTTATTAGAAATATAATTAAAAATCAAATATAAATTAAAAATAGATGAAAAAAATTTCTTTGTAAATTGAGAAATTAATTTTTATTACATTTACAATAAAATGATTGCATTAATTTATAAAAGTTTTTATTAATTTTTAGTTTGATAACTAATGAAGAGTTTATTAATATCTTCTCTTATAAAATCAGAATAAAAATATAATGTCTAAAAATAACTAATAATTGTAATGGATAAATTTTAAGAAAGGAGTTTTTATTAAAAAAAAAAGTACTTTATTTAAATTTGGCTTATTTAATAAATTTTATGAAGTAGACATCATTTTATTCATAAATAAATATTTTTAAAATAAATTCATTTATTTTATTATTTGAAGAATTAATTAATAAATAATAAGATATGTTGGTTTTAATTCATAAATACTCATTGAAAAACAAAATTTTCAACCTTTAAAAATGTTTGTTGATAAAATTAATTTGTAATAAATGAGAAATTACTGTGATTTGATAATTATTCAACATTAAATTCCATTTTTTTGCTAATTTTAAATATCAATACTTCACTCTAAAACTAAATTTAATAATTGTTAAGACTGAAAAAAATAGAGTACAGGTTTTTTATAATGTGGAAAAAAATATCTTGTAAAGAATTAATTTATTTGAGCAAAGAAAATCCTGCAAAAAATAAAATCTCTATTAAAATCTTTGACTTTTT
>NW_002476064.1:0-1570 GCF_000189635.1 Tetrahymena thermophila SB210
TTTATTTCCTTATATAAATCAATTAATTTATTTAAATTCTTAATAAACTTTTTCTTTTCAATTATTAAGAAATCATGTGCGTTTTACTTTTCATCCAGCCAATATGAATTATATATAATAAATCTTTATCACTATTTATCTTTCTTCTAATTATCTATTAATAAGCATTCAAAAAATTTTCAATCTAAACAGCAAGCAATACATATATACATAAAAACAAACATAATATAATTAATGCATTCACTCAAACCCAGCTAGCTGATTAATTAATTATAAAGTAAAATTTATATTTTAAGAATAATAATTAATTTGTTTATTTCTATTCTATTTTACTTGTAAATAATAAATAATTGTTATCTATCTCTTTTTTTATTTAAAAATATTGATTTTATTTAGCTGTTTGTTATTTTTTAAACAACTAGTTGCTTCATTTAACTGAACAAAATATGTTATTAATTAATATATTAAAAATAAGAAAGAATTCTTTTTGAATTCTATTATATTTTACTTGTAATTAATAATTGTTATCATTTTTGTTATTTAAAAAAATAGATTTTATTAAATTGTTTGTTCTTTTTAATTTATCTTGCTTATTTAATTAATTCTATTTTAAATTATTTTAGTAAATGAGTTACTTTTGATCCCAACAAATAAATAAATACAATGAACTAGTTGCTTCATTTAATTGAACAAAATATGTTATTAATTAATTTTAATTATAGACCCAATAAAATGTATATTTGGTATTCGGTAATCTGATTAAGTTTTTTTATAAAGTTTTTAGGGAATTATTTAATAATTTTATTTATAATTATTTAATTAATTAATTAGTTTTTATTTCAATAAATAAATTACAAAAAATCTATAAATTAATTTTATTTGAATTCGATTTTAATAATAATGATTATTATCTTATAATAAATATATTTATTTTTTTAATTAATTATTTTATAATTCATTTAATTAAATTTCTTGTTTTTCAATCAATCAATCAATCTACCTATTTGTTTTTATTTATGTTTTTTTGATAGTTAATTTTATTTGATCAAGAGATTTTAACTGAGAAATAAATATTTTCAATATAATATTTAAGCCCATGAATCTTTCTAAAGGAGGATTTAAGCACAAGCTAAGCAGTATTCAATTTTTTAAGTATTTAGATTTCTAGTGTTTTTGTTATTTTTAAAGCAACTAATACAATTATTTTATAGTTCTTTTCTAACGTCATCTAAATTATAATTATCAATGCAATCATATATCATAATGTCTCTCTTTAAATCAATTTAGATATGCATCTTCTATCCTAAACATTCATTCTTCCCTGCTTTAATTTGAATCCAAGTTCTATAAAATTTTATTAATTATTATTATAATAAATTATTTATTTAAAAAATCAAATTAAATTTAAAAAAACTTAATTCATCTCTAAACTAAAATTATCTTTATTTTCTCATTATTTATCAACAAAAATAACCAAAAATCCGTTTAATTTATTAAGCAAACAAATCTTTTGACAATTTTAAGACAAAAATTAATTCTTTCTTTCTTATTTTATTTAATCAAAAAGCGA
>NW_002476063.1:0-1146 GCF_000189635.1 Tetrahymena thermophila SB210
ATGAAGAAATAATATGAAATAATAAGATTAATTAATAATAAAAAATATTAATTACGAGTTAAATTAACAAAGGAAGAAGAAAAAGTAAGCAAACACAATAAAAAAAAATAAATAAATCAAATAAATTAAAAGATCTTTATTGTTTTAAATTAGTTTTTTTAATTATAAATATCACAATCCAAAGCAAATAAACTCTTTTTACCGAAAGTCAAGTTCCAAATTTGAGAGGTTAGTGCAATTTGCTAAACCAGAACCTAAGCCTGATGCACCTTCATCACCAATTTGAGAAACAATTAATTAATCAAAAAGTTTATAATTAATTAATTCAAAAAAAAAATCTAAACAAAGAAAAATAAGAAAACTGGGAAAATAAACTTTACTTTTGCAAGCCAATCAACTACTTCACTTCCCAAAGCTCACTCTGAAAAAGTTATACTCAGTATTTAATGCAAATACCTTAGTATTAACTGCTACTCTTCAGTATATAATGCATATACCACATAGAGTAGTGAAGACTGGGCTTTTAGTACTGGAGTAATGAATGGTTTCTTTTCAATGAAACTCATAATATTCAAGAATTCTATATTAATACATAAATAGATAAATAAAAGTATAAAATTAACATAAAATATAATACCTAAGATGTATTCTGAGTGCATTTATATGTGCGAGTATTTCCATTTCCATTTCCATCACCAATTTGATTGTATCTTTTTAAATATTGAAGAAGAAATATATAATTAATGAGTTAATTCATTAGAAGGAAAAAATATGAAATAATAAAACCAAAAATTAAAAATAAAATAATGAGTTAAATTAACAAAAAATAAAGAAAAAGCAAGCAAACACAATAAATAGAAAAAAAAATATAAATCAAATAAATTAAAAGATCTTTTTTTGTTTTAATCTAGTTTTTTAATTATAAATATCACAATCCAAAACAAAAAAACTCTTTTTACAGAAGAGAAAAAATTAAATAAACTTCAAAAATTCATAAAGAAATATACAAACTAATAAATAATAAATAAATAAAACAAATAAATAAATTTATAAATTTAATCTTTATGTTTAATTTTAAGAAACATTTCTGAGTGTATAAATACATGTATTTATATGCGAGTATATTATTATTATTATCACCAATTT
>NW_002476063.1:1246-15774 GCF_000189635.1 Tetrahymena thermophila SB210
TAAAAAGAAAAAAAAATTTATAAATCAAATAAATTAAAATATCTATTGTTTTAAATTAGTTTTTTCAATTATAAATATCATAATCCAAAACAAATAAACTATTTTACCCAAGGTTAAGTGTCAAATTTGAGAGATTAGTGCAATTTGGTAAAGCAGAACCTAAGCCTGATGCACCTTCATCACCAATTATATTTTAACTTTTTAAATATTGAAGAAGAAATATATCATTAATTAGTTAATTTATTAGAAGGAAAAAATGAAGAAAAAATATGAAATAATAAGATTAATTAATAATAAAAGTAAAAATTAAAAATATTATAATTATTTAAATTAAAAAGAAAGAAGAAAAAGTAAGCAAACTCAATAAAAAGAAAAACAAAATAAATCAAATAAATTAAAAGATATTTATTGTTTTAATTTAGTTTTTTTAATTATAAATATCACAATCCAAAACAAATAAACTATTTTACCAAAGGTTAAGTGTCAAATTTGAGAGATTAGTGCAATTTGGTAAAGCAGAACCTAAGCCTGATGCACCTTCATCACCAATTATATTTTCACTTTTTAAATATTGAAGAAGAAATATATAATTAATTAGTTAATTCATTAGAAGGAAAAAATGAAGAAAAAATATGAAATAATAAGATTAAATAATAATAAAAACAAAAATTAAAAATAAAATAATGAGTTAAATTAACAAAGAAAGAAGAAAAAGTAAGCAAACTCAATTAAAAGAAAAAGAAAATAAATAAAATAAATTAAAAGATGTTTATTGTTTTAAATTAGTTTTTTTAATTATAATTATCACAATCCAAAACAAATAAACTCTTTTTACGAAAGGTCAAGTTCCAAATTTGAGAGATTAGTGCAATTTGCTAAAGCCGAACCTAAGCCTGATGCACCTTTATTATAAATTTCACACCTTCTTTTTAAATATTGAAGAAAAAATTTATAATTAATCATTTAATTCATTAGAAGGAAAAAATGAAGAAAAAATATGAAATAATAAGATTAATTAATAATAAAACCAAACATTAAAAATAAAAAAATGAGTTAAATTTACAAAGAAAGAAGAAACAGTAAGCAAAGCTCAATAAAAAGAAAAAAATAAATTAAATGATCTTTATTGTTTTAAATTAGTTTTTTTAATTATAATTATCACAATCCAAAAAAAATAGACTCTTTTTATCAAATATAAGGGTTTATAACAAAAAACCAAGAAAAAATATCAAATAATAAAATATCAATAAGAAATAATTAAAAATTGAAATGAAAATTAAGTTAAAATCGCTAAAAAAATATTTGTATTAATAAAAATATATAAATATTGATGAGTTTGTTTTTATATAAGAAAATAATTTTATAAATAAATTAAAAATTAAATACATATTAAAAAATATTTTAAATAAACTGAAAGTTAAATATAAATAAAATAAGAATAATATTAATATTTATAAATTAAATTTACTTCATTTCAAAGTGGAGAACCTAATGAGATTAAAATGAAGAATCTAAAAACTTTTTATATTAAAAAAAATAAATTTAAAGCTTTTTCATAAAAAAGTAAATAATTACTTCTTTTAATTCGTAGTATTTTTTAATCTATTATATCATTTATTTTTTTTCAAAAATATTTAATTTCAATTAATAAAAATTTAATTAAGTAGGTAATTATAAGTGGATATAAAGAAAAATTAATTATATGAATTACTAAATTTGCTTTTAGAAAGATATCATAAAAAAGTTAGTGTAACATTCATTTTTAATTGTTAATATTACCAATTAAAATGTGTATTTTCTGAAGTGGGGTACACAAAATACATACAGGATTTTGTGTCAATTTCTGTAGTGAATAATTTTATCAAAACGCACCTGGATTTCAAAATCTTAGTAAAAATAATCGCTCCTTGGTAGTACGAAAAACCATAAAATAAACATAAAATTTGATTTGTCCTAAATGTTTTAAATCCTAATATCTAATTAATCTAGTGGATAAATAAAAAATAAATTCCTTAATATGATATTAATTTATAAAAATATGGTATTTATAAAAGTAAAAAAAACAATATTAAAATATATCTATATTTTAGGCTAAAAAATATTATATTCTATTATTCAAGTATCTATTAATTATTCATCATTTTTTCGCCACTTGTTTATTATAATTAAGTCTTATTGTCAATTTTAAAATATTAAAAAAATATATTTCATACATAATTTATTTAGTTATTTTAAAAGATAAAATTTATTATTTATTTCTATTTTATTTATTTATTTATCTTCATATTATTTTCAAAAGATTTTTTGGTGTGAAAGAAAAATAAATCTTATTAAATTTATTAGAGTTTTTTATTGCTTGATTCAACAATAAATAATTAGCTGCACGCAATGAATTATCTTTTTTCTCAAACTTTATTCCAAGACATTTGATCTCTATTTATCTAAGCTATTAAAAAAAATTATTATGAATATTTTTAACTTTTAGCTAAAATGTAAATATTTAAATAAGTTGCTTTTATTATATTTAAAATTTACCCAAAAGTTAAATATAAAAAAGTAATATTTTGACAATTTTATAAGCTCATTTCAATACTTTATGCTCCTTCTACTTCTATAAAATTCCATCTATGAAATAAATAAATGATAATAGAATTTTAAAGATTTTGAAAATTATAAAATAAAATAAAAAAAGTTCAATAATAAATAAATAAGTAAACAAAAAAATAAATCATTAATCATTTCTAAAAAATTAATTTAATTTAATTAAATCTTTGCTAATTTATTTATTTTTCTAATTACCACTTTTAAAAATATTGAGTAAAATTTATAAATTTACTTAAGATTTAGATTTAAATACTTAATATTTTGACACTTTTTTAAGCTAAAGCCAATATATTATGCACCTTCAACACCAAGTTTGTTATTGCTATTAAATAATATAACTATTTAAATACATGACAATAATAAATGAATTGATAAGCTCTTTTATTTAATATAAAAATAAATTTTATATAATGTAGATTCCTCAATAATTAATGCCAAAAAGACCCTATCAAAAAATCACAAAAATTAAAATTTTCTAATTTTCTCCCAAGGTGATATTATGATTCATATCAAGTAATTAAAAAGGAAGAATTATAGTATTTTATTGGTAATTTACTATTTGGTGAAAATCTAATTTGATAAAAATTTAACTAAAATCTACCTTAAGTCAATATTCAAATAAGTTATATTTAGACATTTTTCTAACGATACTCCAAGTTATTTTGCTCCTTCTGCATCAAGATTATTACTACTGTGAATAATTTTAAAATTATATGCCAAATATTATTAAAATATTTTAGTTTTTAAAAAGTTAGAGATTATTATGAAAATAAACTTTAAATAAAATAAAATATTTCTTTCTTAATTTATAAATTCAAAAAATATTTTATGATAACTTCGATCAATATTAAAAAATTACTTTAATGATATATTTAAAGAGCTTAGATTTTGACACATTTATAAGCCTTCACCAATAATTTTTACCCCTTCTGCTCCTAGCCTATTACCTCTATTATTTTAATAATTAATTTGCTTTAAAAGTATAAGTAAAGAAATAAGTAAAGAAATAATTTATAAAGTTTAAATTAATTTAATTTTTAGTAGCATTAACTATTTATTTCAACAAATTTTATTATCTTTGTTAGCTTATCAATAAATTCATTGTCATTTTTCAAATAATATAAAATTAATTTTATTTGATTGCTACCTTAAATTGAGACCCAAAGAAATAATTTTTTAACATTTTTGTAATATTTTTAGAATATCTGTAGCTCCTTCTATGGTAATATAAATCCATCTAATACAATTAATTAAAAGTTTATTTGTTACCAAAATTAGAAATTAGCTATGTAATTATAATTAAAAGAATAAATTGAGTGAACAAATAGATATTTAATCATTTTTAAAAAATTAGTTAATTAATTATTTAATAATTTATTTTATTAATTTTATCTAAATATAAAAATCTAATTAAATAAATTTAAATTACCCTAAATTTATATCAAAAGTAGTAACATTTTAGCATTTTTCTAAATTCTATGCAATACTTGTTGCTTATTCTGTTTTAAAACTATGTCTATTAAAATTAGATATTAAAATTAAAATTAACAATGAAAATAATTAAAAAAAAGTTTATGTTGATATAATATATATATAGATAGGGTGATTAATTAAATCATACTTATTGGGTATATTAAATAATATTTTGATGGAATAAATAATTTTAGCAAAAACTTTTAGGTTTTCATATTTCATAAAATAGATTGTTGGTTAATTTCAATTAAATTATTACAGATTTAATTCTAATTCATCATAATAATTTGTTGCTTTGATAATGTCGCTAATCGTATTTATTATAAGCTTTGCATTTTTATTTTTTAATTTCATCGATTTTAGGGAATTCTCATCAATATCAAACTCATCTATTATTTAGAGTAGAGCTTATAAATGAAACATCTTGTTTCTTGCAGATTATAACATTTAATAAAGTATTTTGCTTATAAATTCAAAGTGCTTTGAATTTTTTAAAGAAGGTAATACTTCAAATATATTTTAGTGTTTCAAATACATTTGCTCAATAGATGTAAGTCTCCTTTATATTAGAGTTTCAGTAACAAGTAGTCCTATTGAAAAAACACTATTCTAATAAAAATAACTAATTTTAACTTATTTCAAATCTACATTAAAGTTATTACTTATACCGAATCTGTTTCTTTGCTCTCAACCTTTACAGGCTAATTAATATAATTACTTAAAATTAATTATCTTATTTAGAAGAAAGTTATTGAGATTACAATAAATAAATAAAAAATAAAATTATTTACTTAAGTAATAAGATTTACTTTTGCTTCATGATCAACTATTTGTTTATTTATTTATAAAACAAATTAATTTTTAGATAGTGGTAGAATTAATTAATTAGTTAATATAATACCAATTAAGAAGCAATTTTTAGATTTACTAAAAACTATGCTATCAGATGAAATATAAGAACTTTTAATCACATTTTCTGAGATTAAAAGTATACCTTTTATTAGCTAATAGGTCATTGCTATGATTTAATCTATGTTAAGAACATTTAAGTCTAAAATTGTAATTAAATCACCTTTTATATTTATTAGATTAAAATAAATTATTATGATAAAAATTACTATCAAAAAGCTCAGTAACAATCCCTAATAATCCTTATTTTCTATCATAAATGAGTTCAATTATACACATGGCATATTTTTCATTTCTAAATTGTTAATTAGATGTAATTTATTAGTTTAATTCTTACAAGTTGATTCCATTTTTTTATGTGTTGAGTATTTTAAATATCTCAATTGCAACATTACATTACAATTTTTAAGAAAATGCTATAATCACCTAAGAGGATTATTTAATACCTTATAATGCTATGTATTCATAATTGTATTAGTTAAGTAATTCTTTAATGCTATCTTACTCTTATTTTTTTATTAAATTTTTATCTTAATTTTTTGCTTAGTTACTAAATAGTTATTAACCCATTACTTTATATCTATTTTTCTATATGGTTTCAATTATCAAAATATTACTTAAATGGAATTCAGATATCTAACTATAGGTAATATCTAATATATACATATGATTATATGATGTTTAATATAAAAATTTATTTATTTTATTTACTAAATTGTGTTTAATTTTTTAAATTAACATAAATACATTAAAAAATTATTTTATTCTAGTGAGTCCACATACTAATTATCCTTTATTTCCAATCTCTAATACCAACTATATTTTTCAGTACATATTTTAAATATAAATATTAAGATTTAATAATGAGTGTTACACTAACTTTTTTGTGATTTCTCTTACAAAATAAAAGTAAATTTATAAATTCATATAATTTATTTGTTCTTTTTATCCATTTATTATTAATTAAATTTTCATAAATAAATTGCTATTCAATATTTTTGAAAAAAAAAAATGAAATAATAGATTAAATATTACCACTAATTAGAAGAAGTAATTATTTATTTATTTTTATATCAATATTCTTTAAATTTATTTTTACTAATATAAAAAGTTTTAAAATTCTTCTCTTTAATCTCATTAAGTTCTCCATATTGATCTGAGGTATATGTCATTAATAATAATAATAATTATTATTATTAAATTTTTGAAATATTAAACTTTTAGTTTATTTAAAATAAATACTATTTTTCTAATAAAGATTATCCCTATTTTCATTTATTTTATTTTTAGTTATTTTAACTTAATTTTCACTTTTATATTTTTTATTAATTATTAATTTTTTATTATTTAATATTTTTACTTATTTTTTCCTTCTAAAACATTTAGTTGATAAAAAGTTTGCTTCTTTTGGATTGCGATATTTTGGTTATAAAAATGAATTTAAAACAATATGATTATTTTAATTTGTTTATTAGCTTTTTATTTATTTAATTTATTTTCCTTATCTTTTATTGTACTTGTGTTTTTTCTTCTTCTATATTCTTAATTTAACTCATTTTTTATTTTCTACATTTGCTTTTATTATTTATTTATTAATTTATTACTTATTATTTTTTCAACTTTTTCTTCATTTTTCCTTCTAAATAACTAATTAATTAAATATATATTTTTTTTCAATATTTAAAAAGTGAGAATGAAATTAGTGATTAAGGTGTATTAGTCTTAGGTTCTGCTTTAGAAAATTGTACTAATCTCTCAAACTTAACACTTTGTCTTGTGTAAAAACAAACAATTTATTTGTTTTAGTTTGTAATATTTTTAGCTATAAAAATAAAAATAAATTTAAAAAATATAACTCTTTTAATTTGTTTATTAGCTTTTTATTTAATTTCTTTTTTTTTATTATTTTATTTTACTTGTTTTTTTTCTTCTTCTATGTTTCTTAATTAAACTCATTTTTTTATTTTCAACATTTACTTTTATTATTTATTAATTAATTTCTTATTATTTCATTATTTTTCTTGATTTTCTCCTCCAAATTATCCTAAATAACTAATTCATTAAATATTTTTTCTTCAATATTTAAAAAGGGTAAATTAAATTGGTGATTAAGGTGCATCAGCCTTAGGTTTTTCTTTAGCAAATTGCACTAACCTCTCAAATTTGACACTTGATTTTCGGTAAAAATAATTTATTTGTTTTTGATTGTGATATTTTGCATAATAAAAATGAATTTAAAACAATATAACTCATTTGTTTATAGCTTTTTATTTAATTTATTTTTATTTTTCTTTTTTATTGTCATAGTAATTATGCTTTCTTAATTAACTTATTTTTTTATTTTCAACATTTACTTTTATTATTTATCAATTCATTTCTTATTATTTCTGTATTTGTTCCTTCTAAATAAATAACTAATTAACTACACATTTTTTCTTCAATATTAATTAAAAAGTGGGAATGAAATTGGGGATTAAGGTGCATTAGTCTTAGGTTTTACTTTAGCAAACTGTACTAATCTCTCAAAATTGGAACTTTATCTTGGGTAAAAACTGTTTATTTGTTTTTGATTGCGATATTTTTATTTATAAAATAAAATTTATTTTTATTTTTTATTCAACCAATCTTTTTTATTTATTCATTTTAAAAATATTTTTAATTATATAATTTTTTTATTTTATTTTATTTTTTTTAGTATTTATTTTAATTTGATATTTAAAAGTGAAAACTAAATCCATTAATCGTAATAATTGAAAGTAAAAAGCAAGTGTCTTAAATCAAAAAGATTAGTTACCTTTGAAATATGTTTCTATTGATGATAAAATTGATTTATTTTTATATGTATGTATATATGTATATTATATTTATTTTGGTAAGTTCATAAATTGCTTATTAAATAAATGAAAATTTACAAATTAAATTTACTTAAATATATGAATATCTCTAAAATAATCCCTTAAAAAACAAAAAAATAAAAGCTTTTAATCTTAAATATAATGAATGCTCTAAATAATTAAGGAATTAGAGGGGTTAAAAATTGCAAACCCTAAATAAATTTCTATTTATTATTTAATTTATTTAAAAGTAAAATTTTTATAAAAAGTAAAATCTTAAAATTTATTTAAATTATAAAAAACTACATACAAAATATATAAATATTTATAAATAATATTATATTAGAAAGATAAATAGTTATTGGTGTAACCTATTACTATTTATCTCTCTATTACAAAAAAAAATCTGCAATTAGCAATATTAATTTACAAAAATATGGTATTTTTTTAATATAAATAACTATAATAAAATCTATTTATCTATCTATATATATATATTTTAGGTTAAAAAACATTATTCTATATTTTATATTATTCAAATATTTAATATTTAATCCTCATTTTTTTTCCAATTATTTATTATCATATCAGTTTATTCTAAAGATAACTAATCTTTTTGATTTAAGATATTTACTAATTACTCTGAGCTTTTATGATTCATTCATTTGGTTAGAACTTTTATAAAAAATTATTGTTATTTCATTTATAGATTAACAAATAAAAAAACATTAGTAGAATAAAAAAGATCAAGAAAAATAAATTAAAAGATCATTATTTTTTTTAATTTGTTTTTTTAATTATAAATATCACAATCAAAAACAAATAAACTCTTTTTACTAAAGGTAAAGTGTCAAATTTGAGAGATTAGTGCACTTTGATAAAGCAGAACCTAAGCCTGATGCACCCATTGCACCAATTTGATTTTTACTTTTTAAATATTCAATAAGAAATATATAATTTATTAGTAATTTCATTAGAAGGAAAAAATGAAGAAAAAATATGAAATAATAAGATTAATTATTAATAAAAGCAAAAATTAAAATTAAATAATGAGTTAAATTAACAAAGAAAGAAGAAAAAGTAAGCAAGCACAATAAAAAGAAAAAAAAAATCAAATAAATTAAAAGATCTTAATTGTTTTAAATTAGTTTTTTTAATTATTAATATTAAAATCCAAAAAAAATAAACTCTTATTACCAAAGGTCAAGTATCAAATTTGAGAGTTTAGTGCAATTTGCTAAAGCAGAACCTAAGCCTGATGCACCTTCATCACCAATTTGATTGTTACTTTTTAAATATTGAAGAAGAAATAAAAAATTAATTAGTTAATTTATTAGAAAGAAAAAATGAAGAAATAATATGAAATAATAAGATCAATAAATAATAAATAAAAAAATTAAAAATAAAATAATGAGTTAAATTAGCAAAGAAACAAGAAATAGTAAGCAAGCACAGTAAAAATTAAAAAAAATAAATCAAATAAATTAAAAGATCTTTATTGTTTTAAATTAGTTCTTTTAATTATTAATATCACAATCCAAAACAAATAAACTTTTTTACCTAAGGCTAAGTTCCAAATTTTAGAGTTTAATGCAATTTGCAAAAGCAGCACATAAGCCTGATGCAGCTTTATCACCAATTTGATTTTTCCTTTTTATATATTTAAGAAAAAATATAAAATTAATTAGTTAATTCTTTAGAAGAAAAAATGAAGAAATAATATGAAATAATAAGATTAATTAATAATAAATGCAAAAATTTAAAATAATATAATGAGTTAAATTATTAAAGAAAGAAGAAAAAGTAAGCAAGCAAAATAAATTAAATAAAATAAATAAAAAGATCTTTATTGTTTTAAATTAGTTTTTTTAATTATAAATATCACAATCCAAAACAAATAAATTCTTTTTACGAAAGCTCAAGTGTCAAATTTGAGAGATTAATGCAATTTGCTAAAGCAGAACCTAAGCCTGATGCACCTTAATCACTAATTTGAATTTAACTTTTAAATATATTAAGAAATATATAATTAATTATTTAATTCATTAGAAGGAAAAAATGAAGAAAAAATATGAAAAAATAATATTAATTAATAATAAAACAAAGAATAAAAATATAATAATGAGTTAAATTAACAAAGAAAGAAGAAAAAGTAAACAAGCACAATAAAAACAAAGAAAATAAATCAAATAAATTAAAAGATTTATTTTGTTTTAAATTAGTTTTTTTAATTATAAATCTCACAATCCAAAACAAATAAACTCTTATTACGAAAGGTCAAGTGTCAATTTTATTCTGCTATTCCTTTATTCCGCTATTCCTTTATTCCATATCAACATATATTTAATAATAATATATAATTATAAACATTATAAAAATTAAAATTAAGATGTATTCTGAGTGCATTTATATGTGCGAGTATTTCTATTCTTCTATCACCAATTTGATTTTCACTTTTTAAATATATGAAGAAATATTTAATTAATTAGTTAATTCTTTAGAAGGAAAAAATGAACAAAAAATATGAAATAATAAGATTTCTTAAATAAATATAATAATGATTTTATTAACAAAGAAAGAAGAAAATGAAAATAAGCACAATAAATAAAATAAATAAAAAGATTTTTATTGTTTTAAATTAGTTTTTTTAATTGTAAATATCACAATCCAAAACAAATAAACTCTTTTTACGAAAGGAAAAGTTTCAAAATTGAGATATTAGTGCAATTTGCTAAAGCAGAACCTAAGCCTGATGCATCTTCATCACCAATTTGATTCAAACTTTTTAAATATTAAAGAAAAAATTAGTTGATTAATTAGAAGGGAAAAAATGAAGAAAAAATATAAAATAATAAGATTAATTAATAATAAAACAAAAATAAAAATATAATAATTTGTTAAATTAACAAAGAAAGAAGAAAAAGTAAGCAAGCATAATAAAAAGAAAAGAAAAAATAAATCAAATAAATAAAAAGATCTTTATTGTTTTAAATTAGTTTTTTAATTATAAATCTCACAATCCAAAAAAAATAAAACTCTTTTTACAAAAGGCCAAGTGTTAACTTTGAGAGATTAATGCAATTTGCTAAAGCAGAACCCAAGCCTGATGCACCTTTATCACCTATTCGATTTTTGCTTTTTAAATATTCAAGAAGAAATATATAATTAATTAGTTAATTCATTAGAAGGAAAAAATGAAGAAAAAATATAAAATAATAATATTAATTTATAATAAAAGCAAAAAATAAAAATATTATAAAGAGTTATATTAATAAAGAAAAAAGAAAAAATAAGCAAGCACAATAAAATAAATCAAATAAATTAAAAGATTTTTATTGTTTTAAATTAGATTTTTTAATTATAAATCAGAGAACCTAACATCCGGGATATTTTGTCACAGATATAGATATGGGAAATCGTACTAATTTTACTATTTAAAAATAAATATATTTTATCTCAATTATCCCAGATCAATCTCAACAAAATACCCCCCCCCCCCCCCAATACACACTCAACAAAATAAAAAATATTTATTTTATCGTTTTTGGAGAATTGGGAGGGTTTGCTTAAGAGGATTTAATTTATTTAAGTAAATTTAATTTTTAAATTTTTTTATTTTTAATAAATAATTTATTTACTTACAAAAATATGAATGATATTTATAAATTTAAAATCAATAATAACAACTATAAATCTATTTATATTTTAGGTTAAAAACACTTTTTAAAAATATTAAATAATAAAATATATCATATTATTCAAACATTTTATATTGATTCATCCTTTTTTCACCAGCTGTTTATCATTAGAAATTTAAATTAAAGACAACTAATCTTTATGATTTAAGACACTTGCCTTTTACTTTGAATTTTTATGAAATTTTATTTGAGCTAAAAATTTTAAAATAAATCTGTGTAAATTTTAAATAAATATCAAAATAGAATAAACTTTTAAATTATAAATTATTCTTTAAATTCATAAATAAAATAATATTAGTGCAATAAAAAAGATAAAAAAATAAATCAAATAAATTCAAAGAAATTTTTTTTATATTCATTTTTATAGTTTAAAATATCACAATTCAAAACAAATAAACTGTTTTTACTCAAGGTCAAGTGTCAAATTTGAGAGATTAATGCATTTTGCTAAAGCTGAACCTAAGCCTGATGCACCTTCATCACCAATTTAATTTCTACTTTTTAAATATTGAAGAAAAAATATATCATTAAATAGTTAATTAGAAGGAAAAAATGAAGAAAAAATATGAAATAATAAAATTAATTAATAATAAAAGCAAATGAATAAAATAAATGATGAGCTTAATTAACAAAGAAAAAACAAAACAGCAAGCACGATAAAAAGAAAAAGAAAAAAGAGCTTTATTGTTTTTAATTAGTTTTTATAATTAAAAATATCACAATCCAAAACAAATAAACTGTTTTTACTCAAGGTAAAGTGTCAAATTTGAGAGATTAATGCATTTTGCTAAAGCTGAACCTAAGCCTGATGCACCTTCATCACCAATTTAATTTCTACTTTTTAAATATTGAAGAAAAAATATATCATTAAATAGTTAATTAGAAGGAAAAAATGAAGAAAAAATATGAAATAATAAAATTAATTAATAATAAAAGCAAATGAATAAAATAAATGATGAGCTTAATTAACAAAGAAAAAACAAAACAGCAAGCACGATAAAAAGAAAAAGAAAAAAGAGCTTTATTGTTTTTAATTAGTTTTTATAATTAAAAATATCACAATCCAAAACAAATAAAGTGTTTTTACAGAAGGTTAAGTGTCAAATTTGAGAGATTAATGCATTTTGCTAAAGCTGAACCTAAGCCTGATGCACCTTCATCACCAATTTTATTTGTAACTTTTTAAATATTTAAGAAAAAATATATCATTAAATAGTTAATTAGAAGGAAAAAATGAAGAAAAAATATGAAATAATAAAATTAATTAATAATAAAAGCAAATGAATAAAATAAATGATGAGCTTAATTAACAAAGAAAAAACAAAACAGCAAGCACGATAAAAAGAAAAAGAAAAAAGAGCTTTATTGTTTTTAATTAGTTTTTATAATTAAAAATATCACAATCCAAAACAAATAAACTGTTTTTACCCAAGGTAAAGTGTCAAATTTGAGAGATTAATGCATTTTGCTAAAGCTGAACCTAAGCCTGATGCACCCATTGCACCAATTTAATTCGACTTTTTAAATATTGAAGAAAAAATATATCATTAAATAGTTAATTAGAAGGAAAAAATGAAGAAAAAATATGAAATAATAAAATTAATTAATAATAAAAGCAAATGAATAAAATAAATGATGAGCTTAATTAACAAAGAAAAAACAAAACAGCAAGCACGATAAAAAGAAAAAGAAAAAAGAGCTTTATTGTTTTTAATTAGTTTTTATAATTAAAAATATCACAATCCAAAACAAATAAACTGTTTTTACCTAAGGTTAAGTGTCAAATTTGAGAGATTAATGCATTTTGCTAAAGCTGAACCTAAGCCTGATGCACCCATTGCACCAATTTAATTTCCACTTTTTAAATATTGAAGAAAAAATATATCATTAAATAGTTAATTAGAAGGAAAAAATGAAGAAAAAATATGAAATAATAAAATTAATTAATAATAAAAGCAAATGAATAAAATAAATGATGAGCTTAATTAACAAAGAAAAAACAAAACAGCAAGCACGATAAAAAGAAAAAGAAAAAAGAGCTTTATTGTTTTTAATTAGTTTTTATAATTAAAAATATCACAATCCAAAACAAATAAACTGTTTTTACCCAAGGTTAAGTGTCAAATTTGAGAGATTAATGCATTTTGCTAAAGCTGAACCTAAGCCTGATGCACCTTCATCACCAATTTTATTTTGACTTTTTAAATATTTAAGAAAAAATATATCATTAAATAGTTAATTAGAAGGAAAAAATGAAGAAAAATATGAAATAATAAAATTAATTAATAATAAAAGCAAATGAATAAAATAAATGATGAGCTTAATTAAAAAAGAAAAAACAAAACAGTAAGCACGATAAAAAGAAAAAGAAAAAAGAGCTTTATTGTTTTTAATTAGTTTTTATAATTAAAAATATCACAATCCAAAACAAATAAACTGTTTTTACTAAAGGTTAAGTGTCAAATTTGAGAGATTAATGCATTTTTCTAAAGCTGAACCTAAGCCTAATGCACCCATTGCACCAATTTAATTAGACCTTTTTAAATATTGAAGAAAAAATATATCATTAAATAGTTAATTAGAAGGAAAAAATGAAGAAAAAATATGAAATAATAAAATTAATTAATAATAAAAGCAAATGAATAAAATAAATGATGAGCTTAATTAACAAAGAAAAAACAAAACAGCAAGCACGATAAAAAGAAAAAGAAAAAAGAGCTTTATTGTTTTTAATTAGTTTTTATAATTAAAAATATCACAATCCAAAACAAATAAACTGTTTTTACCAAAGGTTAAGTGTCAAATTTGAGAGATTAATGCATTTTGCTAAAGCTGAACCTAAGCCTGATGCACCCATTGCACCAATTTAATTAGACCTTTTTAAATATTGAAGAAAAAATATATCATTTAATAGTTAATTAGAAGGAAAAAATGAAGAAAAAATATGAAATAATAAAATTAATTAATAATAAAAGCAAATGAATAAAATAAATGATGAGCTTAATAACAA
>NW_002476062.1:0-1431 GCF_000189635.1 Tetrahymena thermophila SB210
TATTAAAAATTTATGCAAATTGTTTTTAATATTGTTTTTGATAAAATATTTACTGTATCTTTTTGAGAATTTTAAATTAGATTATAGACACATTCAAAATAAATATTAATAAGCATAATTTTTATCACTTCAATATTTCAAATTATGGATTTGAAAAACGTTAAAGATTGTATAGAGGTTTATCCTTTGGGTGCGGGACAAGATGTAGGGCGCAGTTGTATTTTGATTAAAATTTATGATAAAATTATAATGTTAGACTGTGGTTTGCATATGGGTGTAAATGATTTAACAAGATATCCAGATTTCGAAAAGATAAAATAAATTTGGAATATTCCTGAAAAAAGAAAGTGGGACTAGATCATAGATTTAGTTTTAATATCTCATTTTCACTTAGATCATATTGGTGCGCTTCCCTATTTTACAGAAATTTATAATTATGATGGTCCTATTTATATGACAAGTCCTACTAAGGCACTTCTTCCATACATGTGCGAAGATTTTAGAAAAGTAATTACAGAAAGCTAAAAGAAAGAGTTTACAGATGATAGTATTCCTTAAACTCCTGCTTAAAAAATCATAAATGACAGCAGATATCCTTTAATTTATACTTAAGAAAACATCTAAAAGTGTTTTTAAAAAGCAAAAATTAATATAAAAATAATCAAACAATGAAGAGAGTTGAGCAATAAATTCAAAAAGAACTGAATATATTAAATTTTGTGAAGGATATTTTATTCTTAAAGAAAGCTGTATTGATGATGTTAAGTCAAGAATAACTGGCTGCTCTTTAAGTTATTAGTTGCTCATAACAATTTTTAGACTTGAATTTAAATGATAACTTTGAAAGTGTTAAGTAGTTAGGTAATATTTTGTTTTTTTATTTAATTTATCAATTATTTTTTTTCATCAAAAAATGAAATAATTGAATAAAGTTTTGTAATATAAATAAAGAATAATAACATAGTTTGAGTCATTATGAAAAATCGTTTGCTTTGATGGAAAATGAAAAATTTTAGCTAGCGTATTTAAATGATTTCTTAGCTAAGTGCTAAAATAATGATAACTTAAGCTTACTGGATTTAAAAATAATATAAACTCTTAAAAAATGTCATATTAATTGATATTATTTGTCTATATTTTTGAACGTCTATGTTTTTTTTGTTTCTTAATCTAATTTAGTTTTCAAAAAATATATTTACAATTGTAATTGCTTAATACAAAACAAACGTGATTTTTAAAAATAATAAGGTAATTATTTATATCAAATAAGAAAGTTGATTTAATTATGAAAAAGTAACTATTATCTAATCAATTTTAATTTATTATAATTATTATTAATTTACCATATGTTTACATCAATGTAAATTTTACAATAATAATAATTTATTCTTCCTTATTTGCTCTTAAAGGTTGAAATTATACTAGGAGCAT
>NW_002476061.1:0-57503 GCF_000189635.1 Tetrahymena thermophila SB210
ATAATTAATTAATTTTCTGTTAATATCTATCTACATTATTAAATAATAAACTTTATATGAAAAAAAACATTACTTATTTTAGGTATATTTTTTTATACTGGGTATTACAGGATAGTAAATTTTTAAGTAAGTTTACACAAATTAAGCTAATAAAAGTTAAATAAATAAATTTATTTATTTATTGGTTGTGTTTTTAATAGGTGATGCTATTTATCTAATTTGGTTTACATAGATAGTTTTATAGAAATAAATTTAAATTTAAATAAGAAGTTAATAAAAAAATATTCCTAATTTATTAAACAAAAAATACATTTATTTATTTATTTATTTATTTGTAAATACCAGTTTGTTTTTATTTTGTATTTTACTATTTATTTTTAAAAAATAAATATATTATTTTTATTAAATTAAATTAATTAATCATTCATAAACATTCTTTATAAGCAACTAATCTCTTAAATTTCCAAACTTTTTGTCTAATTAAATATTTCTGTTCCTAGAGAATATCATTTGTACTTTTTATTATAAAAGTTATTAAATAATTTTAAATAAAAAAAATAAGCAGATGCTAAAGAAATAAATAAATAAAAATAAGTAAGTATGTAAGTAAATTTGAATATATCTGAATTATAATTCTATCAAAAATAATTAAATTTTCAATCATATTTGTTTTTTTCTTAATCAAAATTTATTTAATTTAGTAAAATGAATAAAAAATAAATAAATTTTTTACTGTAGTCTTAGCTTCAACTTTTATAACTTAATGCACTTAGACAAACCAAAACATAATTTTTAAGCTCCTTCAATACCAATATTATTATAGCTTTTTAAGTATTTAGATAAAAAAAATGAGATTTTAAATTAAAGTTAAAATATTAATAAAAATCCTTTAAATATTTTGATGAGAAATAAAGAAAATTAAATAAATTGATTACCAAATTATTTTTAAAAATGCTAGTAATAATTAAATAATTAAATAAATAAATTATAGGAAACAATTATCTAAATAAATAAATATAATTTAATGAGATTTAATAATTTACGAAAGGTATAGATTCAGCTGAAATAGATTGGTGCACTTTGCCAAAGAGTTACCTAAAATCTATGCATCATCTGAATTAAGATTGTTTTCACTTTTAAATATATTTATTCCAATATAAAAATAAAAAATTTTAAAAAGAAAAATTTAATTGTTAATTGTTGATTTAATATAAAAAATTAAATATATTTAAAATATAATTTTTAATAATAAATAGAGAGAGAGATAAATAAATAATAAATTTTTACTTTAAATTCAGCTTTAAAATTTTTAGTTTGGATAATTTTTCTAATGTCAGACCTAAATATTATGCATCATCCTACTCATTAAATTAATTCTACCTATTAAAATATTTAAGATTAATTTTTTAATTATTATTAATTATTTATTTATTTATTTTAAATGTTTTTTATTTATTCATATATCAAAATACTTTTACTTTTTTTTCTTTTTGTTAAATAAATAATTAATTAAATATGTAAATGCATATGCAAATTAAGCTTTTTGCTTTTTTGTATATTTAAAAATATATGTAAAATAGATAAGGATTTTTACCAAAAATCAAGTTTTAATTTATATAGAGTAGGATAGTTTGATAATGTAGACATTAAGCCACAAATCCCTTTACCGTTTATTTAATTTCTCCTATTTAGAATAAATTTATTATTCAAAAAATAAATAAAAATATTTTAAAGAATTAGCTTAAATATATATAGCTTATTAATCAACTCAACTTAAAAAATATAAATAAACAATAAAGTTTTATTACTAAAGAAAGAGGGTTAAAGATAAAAGATTAGGGATTTTACTCAAAACAACACCCACATTCTCAACATCTTGATTACTTACTTTAATTTCACTTTTTGTGTATTTTGAATAAATTATTATTTATGTTATATAAAAGAAATGAAATATTTAAATTAGTTTATGTTAAATAAAATAAAAAATAAATTAACAAAATTAATTTAAAGAGTTTTTAAAAATGTTTATTTGTTTTTCTCATAAAAATTTAAGAAAGAAAAATTAAAACTTATCAAATACCACAACGTTAGATACAAAGATTAGAGTTTTACACATTAAGATATAGAATTGCATAAACCAAGAATAACCTGAGCATCAATTTAAGTCTCACTTTTAAGTTATTTCAAATAAAATTTCATTTAATTAAGTAATAATTATAAATAAATCTTATTAATATTAATTATTAAATAAAATATATTATTTATTTTATTTATTAATGTATTCATTTAAGAATAATCAATCAATTCAAATTTATTTTTACCTAAGATTGATTTCTAAATTTGAGAGCTCATTGCAATTTATTAAAGCAGAGCCTAAAATTGTTGCACTCTATGCATTAATTTTACTTTAACTTTAATCATAGATAAAATTTATAAAATTAATAGAAAATAAATGATTAATTAAAAAGAATTAAGAAAATTTTTCTAGTTTCAATTTACAAAAAATATTTAAATAAATAAATAATGTAAAAAAGAAATCTTTTTACTACAATATAATTTCCAAAGAAGAAAGTTTAGTGCATTTTTCTAAAGCTTAGGCTAAACTTATTAAGCCTTGTGAATCTATTTTATTTTAGCTTTTTTATAAACAAACAAAGAAACAATCATTTTTTTAATAAAATGTAAAAGAAAAAAAAGCTAAATATTTATTTTTTGAAAGAAAAGTATTAATTAATAAGTGAAAATTATGATTTAAATTATTTTTACCTAAAATCAATTACAAGTATCTAGTGAGAACCTAAAGAAGAGTTTATAAACTATTTTATTTAAAAAATAAATTTCAAATATTTAGAATTGTATAATAATTATTAAATACATCTTCAAGATTTATAAAAGAGCTTTTTTATAAATCCATTTTTATTTGTTGAGATTTTATCTAATTATTTGTTAAATAAATTATGGAAATAATGATTCTTAAAATTGAGGTTCAAAAATAAATTAAGAAGTTTTTATTGCAGTTTAATAAATCAGAGCCAAATCTCTTAGCTACTTAAATATCCTTTTTAATTTTAAATATCATTTTTATTTTGAAATACAAATTTTTATTAACTTACATCAAAAAAAACCATCCATCCATACATATATAATAAATGTACAAAAAGTTTAAATAAAATTAAAAGTATATGGATGATACCGTATGATATTATCAAAACCACAAACACATTATTAACATATTGATATATTCATAAAAATGCTATATTTATTTATAAATACCAGATTTTATTTTGTAAGTTTTATGATTTACTTTTAAACATTTACAATAAATATTAATAATTATTTTAATTAAATTAATTAATCGTTCATAAAAATAATTTAAAAGCAATTAATCTCTTAAATTTCAAAACTTTTTGGTTTATTAAATATCTCTTTTCCTTGAAAGAATCATTTTAACTTTTTATTATTAAAATTAAATTAAAAAGAATTTTTAATCAAAAAAATAGCAGACGTTAAAAAAATAAATAAATAAAATAAGTAAATAAATAAATAAATGAATATGTTTGAAGTATAATTCAATAAAAAAAGTTTTCAATCATATATCAAAATCTTTGTTTTATTCTTTAAAAAATTTATTTAATTTTGTAAAGTGAATAAAGAATAAAAAAATTTTTACATTATTAGCTTCAACTCTTATAATTTAATGCAATTAGACAGACCAACACATAATTTTAAAGCTCCTTCAATCCCAATTTTATTAAAGCTTTTTAAGTATTTAGAAAAAAATTAAAGTTGAAATATTCAAAAATCGCTTTAAAACATAGAAATAATAAAAATTAAAGAAATTGATTATCAAATGATTTATCAAAAATGTATGCGAGTAATTATTGAATAATCAATCATAAAAAATTATCTAAATAAATAAATAACTATAATTTGAAGACATTTTATTTATATTTTACGATAGCTCTAGATTCAGCTGAAATAGATTGGAGCACTTTGCCAAAGCATTACCTAAATTCTATGCACCATCTTAATCAATATTGTTTTCACTATCAAATATATTTATTTCAATATTAAAATAAAATAATTAAAAAGAAAAATTTAATTTTTAATTTATAAATTAAATATTCGAGAAATAAAATAACTAGAGATTAAATTTTTAAATATATTTTTAACATTTAATTTTTAACAATAAATACAAAGAGATAGATGAATAGTTTTTACTTTAAATTCAGCTCTAAAATTTTTAGTTTGGATAATTTTTCTAATGCCTAACCTAACTATTGTGAGCCCTAATCATTAAATTAATTCTCCCTATTGAAATATTTAAGATTAATTTTTTATTTATTTTGAAAAAAAGACTTTTATTTATTTATGGGAGAAAAAAATGATAGAAATTAAAATTAAAAGCTAAATATTTGCAAATAATAAAAAAAAATAAAAATATTTTGATATAATAAAAATAAAAACATTTATAAATAATAAATTAATAAATAAGCAATTAATTAATATATTAAATAAGTAAATATATATGCTAAAGAAGCTTTTTGGCTTTTGATAAATTTAAAAATAAATGTAAAATAAAAAAGTTTTTTTACCAAAAATCAAGTTTTAATTTTGATAGAGTTGGACAGTTTGCTAATGCAGACATTAAGCCAGAAACCCCTTAACCATTTATTTCATTTCCCCTAATTAGAATTGATGAATTATTAAAAAATTAATGTAATATCTTAAAGATTTGAATTAAATATAGGTTAATAATCAGCTAAGCTTATAAAATATAAAATTACTAAAGGTAGAGGGTTAAAGCTAAAAGATTAGGGAATTTACTCAAAGCAAAACCCAAATTCTCAACATCTTCATTACTTATTTTAATTTAACTTTTTGTGTATTTTTAATGAATTTCGATTAAAATAAAAATTAAATTAGTTTATGTTTGTTTTTCAAGTTAAAAAAAAAAATTATTAATAAATTATCACAAATTAATTTAAAGATTTTTAAAAAAATTTGTTTGTTTTTCTCATAAAAATTTAAGAAAAAAAAATTAAATTATATCAAATACCACAGCATTAGATCAAAATATTAGAGTTTTGTACATTGAGATAAAGAATTGCATAAACCAAGAATAATCTGACCATCAATTTAAGTGTCACTTTTAAGTTATTTCAAATACATACATTTTCATTCAATAAAGTAATGATTTTAAATAAATCTTATTGATATTGTTTATTTTATTAATGTATTCATTTAAGAATAATCAATTAATTTAATTTATTTTTACTTGAGATTGATGTCTAAATTTGAGAGCTCATTGCAATTAGTTAAAGCAGAGCCTAAAATTGTTGCACTCTATGCATTAATTTTACTTTAGCTTTCATCATAGATTAAAATAATTAAATTAATAGAAAAATGCAATAATGGTCAATATAGAAAGAATTAAGAAATTTTTTCTAGTTTCAATTTTTACAAAATGCTAAATTAAATAAATAGTAAAAAAAAAGTCTTATTACTACAATATAATTTTCAAAGAAGAAAGTTTAGTGCATTTTTCTAAAGCTTAGGCTAAACTTATTAAGCCTTGTGAAACTATTTAATTTAAGCTTTTTTATAAACAATATTTTTTTAAATAAAACATATAAAAAGCTAAATATTTATTTTTTTTTAAAGAAAAACATTAATAAGTAAAAATTATCATTTAAGTTATATTTTTATTGTAAAAGGAAATTTTTTCAATTAAAAAGTGAATGGATATTATTTTTACCTAAAATCAATTTCAAGTTTGGAGTGAGTACATAAAGAAGAGTTTATAAACTATTTTATTTAAAAAATAAATTTTAAATATCTAGAATTACTTTATAATTATGAATTACTCTTCAAGATTTATAAAATGACTTTTTTATAAATTCATTTTTATTTTATTTAGATTTTATCTAATTATTTATTTAAAAAAAATTATGAAAATAATAATTCTTAAAATTGAGGTTCAAAAATAAGAAGTAAGTTATTCCAGTTTAATAAATCAGAAGCAAATCTCTTAGCTGCCTAAATATCTATTTTAATATAGATTTTTATTTTAAATATCATCTTTATTTTGAAATACAAATTTTTATTAGCTTGCATTCAAAAAAATCGATACGTATATTATTAATTCCATTACATTTATTTATTTATAAATACCAGTTTTTATTTTGTCAGTTTAGTATTTACTTTAAAAATAAAAAAATATTTACAATAAATATTAATATTTTAATAAAATTTAATTAATCGTTAATAAAAACACTTTAAAAGCGATTAATCTCTTAAATTTGAAAACTTTTCGTTTTATTTAATTCCTCTATTCCTTGAGGATATGACTTGTACTTTTTTAAATTAAATTTAAGAAAATTTTTAATAATAAAAATAATCAGATGCTAAATAAATAAATAAAAATAAGTAAGTAAGTAAATTAATAAATAAATAAATGAATGAATATATCTGAATTATAATTCTATAAAATAAATTTTCAATCAAAAATCAAAGTTTTTTTCTTATTACATTAATATTTAAAATTATAGTGTATAGTCTTGAAAAAGGCAGTACTCTAGGGTACTATATATATATAATAATCAAAATGATATTTAGTCGCCTTTTTTCAAAATAACTTGAGATATTTTTTTTTTCAGTGATTCGTTTGGCCTTTTAATGACTAGTTTAATTTTATTGTTCTATAAAAAGGTATGATGGATTCACTCAAATAGCTTTTTAGTGTCAATCTTATCATCAATTTCATTTATTTCTTCCTTGAGATAAGACTATTTTCTCTCGATAAGGCTTAAATCAGCTACATTTTGGTACCCAGTCTAGTTTGATAATGTTAAATTGATTAAGATATTCCGAAGTATACTTTGAAGTGTTGCATGAAGCTAAATCTTCTTCTAATAATGTGTTCTCTTGAAATTATTGAATTAAGTCACAATAATTTTTAGAATTCAGAATTTGGTTGGATATTTTTCCTTTTAATAGCATTGAGATTGTAAAATATCAGAGTGATGAACTTACCATACATACTTTTTGCCAATTAATCCCTTTTTTAGTATGATTTCATCTGAAAACAAAACTCTTCTCCACTTTTAAGACCATCTTACCTTTTCTTTAGCAAATTTAAGTCTTAGTTACTTTTACCCTTCAGTCATTAACAAAACTTTTGGTATCCTATCAGTATTTAATCCACTAGACTGAATCAAATTTCTAATCTTTCCAACTCCCATTTCATTTGGATTGATGATTTTATCTTTTTAACATCTACTCTTTGAAAGATGAAGATTATCTTTAAATCCTTTCATAATCATTTCTTTATCTTCTGTCCAAAATTTATTTTATCACCCACATTTTGAATATTCTGCTTTCTTTTTATTGATATTCTGCCATTCTTTTAAAATTTTTACTTCTGTTTATTCGCTACATGCATAAGAATCTCTACATTTCTTTTAATCTGTTTTAATACTTTTAAACATTTTTCATTGTTTAGTTTTAATATAAAACAAGCAATAATTGCTTTTATTGTAAAAGGAGAGGTAGGTTTCGGTATTAGTAAGAGAGTTAACTAACTTTTTATATTTTATTATTTTAGAAAAATATCTGCTTTTTTACTATAATTTATTTATTTATTTATTTTTGTAATTCATTTACTATTAAATTTTAAATTTTAATCAATCGATATATCTAGAGACATTTTTAATAAACTCTATTCATATTAAGATAATTTAAACAACGTATATTTTAATAAAGTATATTTCAAATTCAAATGGTAGCTGGTTATCAAAACTATAATTTAAATTAAACATTTTTGAACATTTATTAATTCCAATAAATTTATTTATTTATTTATAAATACCAGATTTTATTTTGTAAGTTTACGATTTACTTTTTAAAAATAAAAAAGCATTTACAATAAATATTAATAATTATTTTAATTAAATTAATTAATTGTTCATAAAAACAATTAATAAGCAATTAATCTCTTAAATTTCAAAACTTTTTGGTTTATTAATTATCTCTATTGCTTGAGAAAATCATTTGAACTTTTTGTAAAAAAATTTAATTAAAAAAGTAAGCAGATTTTAAAGAAATAAATAAATAACTAAATGAATATATTTGATGTACAATTCAATAAAAAAAGTTTTCAATCATATATCAAAATCTTTGTTTTTTTCTTGATAAAAAATTATTTAATTTTGTAAAATGAATTAAATATAAAAAAAATTTTACATTCTTAGCTTCAAAATTTATAACTTAATGCAATTAGACAAACCAATACATAGTTTTTAAGCTCCTTCAATATCAATTTTATTAAAGCTTTTTAAATATTTAGAAAAAAACTTATAATTTTAAATTAAAGTTAAAATATTTAAAAATTGCTTTTAAACTTAGGAATAATAAAAATTAAAGAAATTGATTATCAAATGATTTATCAAAAATGTATGTGAGTAATTATTAAATAATCAATCAGAAACAATTATCTAAATAAATAAATTTAATTTGAAGAAATTTTATTTATATTTTACTATAGTTCTAGATTCAGCTAGAATAGATTGGAGCACTTTGCCAAAGCATTACCTAAATTCTATAAACCATCTTAATCAATATTGCTTTTACTATGAATATATTGTAATTCAATATTAAAATAAAATTATTAAAAACAAAAATTTAATGATTAATTTATTAATTAATTTTTAGAGAAATAAAATAATTAGAGATTAAATTTTTAAATATATTTTTAACACTTAAATTTTAATAATAAAAAATAGTTTTTACTTTAAATTCAGCTCTAAAATTTTTAGTTTGGATAATTTTTGTAATGCCTAACCTAACTATTGTGTAACATAGTCATTAAATTAATTCCCCCTATTGAAATATTTGAGATTAATTTTTTAATTATTTTTGAAAAAAAGACATTTATTTATTTAAGGGAGAAAAAAATGATAGAAATTAAAATTAAAAGCTAAATATTTGCAAATAATAAAAAAATGTAAAAATATTATGATATAATTAAAATAAAAACATTTATAAATAATAAATAAATTAATTAATTAAATATGTAAATATATATGCAAAAGAAACTTTTTGGTTTTTATACATTTAAAAATATATGTAAAATAGATAAGGTTTTTACCAAAAATCAAGTTTTAATTTTGATAGAGTAGGACAGTTTGCTAATGCAGACATTAAGCCAGAAACACCTTTCCAGTTTATTTAATTTCTCCTAATTAGTATTGATTAATTATTAAAAAAATAATTGTAGTATTTTAAAGAGTTGACTGAAATATAGGTTAATAATCAGCTCAGCTTATAAAAATATAAAATTACTAAAGGTAGAGGGTTAAAGTTATAAGATTAGGGAATTTACTCAAAGCAAAACCCAAATTCTCAACATCTTCATTACTTATTTTAATTTCACTTTTTTTTTGTGTATTTTAATGATAATTTATAAAAAATAAAAAAAATAAAAATGTAAATTAGTTTATGTTTTTCAAGTTAAAAAAATATAAAAACTATGAATGAATTATCATAAATATTTAGAGTTTTTAAAAATATTTATTTATCAAATACCACAGCATTAAATCCAAAGATTAGAGCTTTGCACATTAAGATAAAGAATGGCATAAACCAAAAATAACCTGACCATCAATTTAAGTATCACTTTTAAGTTATTTCAAATACATTTTCATTCAATAAAGTAATAATTTTAAATGAAAGATATTAATATTACTAGTTAGATAAAATATATTGTTTATTTTATTAATGAATTCATTCAATAATAATCAATCAATTCAATTTATTTTTACTTGAGATTAATGTCTAAATTTGAGAGTTCATTGCAATTTATTAAAGCAGAGCCTAAAATTGCTGCACTCTATACATTAATTTTACTTTAGCTTTAAATATATATTAAAATAATAAAATAAATTAGTAGAAAAATACATAAATGATAAATTTAGAAAGAATTAAGAAAGTTTTTCCAGTTCCAATATAAAAAGTGTTAAAATAAATAAATAATAAATAAAAACATTTTTTACTACAAAAAAATTTTCAATGAAGAAAGTTTAGTACATTTTTCTAAAGCTTAGGCTAAACTTATGAAGCCTTGCGAATCTATTTTATTTTAGCTTTTTTAAAAACAAATTTTTTTTAAATAAAACATAAAAAAAAGCTAAATATTTATTTTTTTATTAAAGAAAAACATTAATAAGTAAAAATTATCATTTAAGTTAATATTTTTATTGTAAATGCAAACTTTTTCAATTAAAAAGTGATTGATTATTATTTTACCTAAAATTAATTTCAAGTTCGGAGTGAGTACATAAAGAAGAGTTTATAAACTATTTTATTTAAAAAATAAATTTTAAATATCTAGAACTACAAAATAATTATGAAATACGTCTTCAAGATTCATAAAAGGTCTTTTTTATAAATTCATTTTTATTTTGTTGAGATTTTATCTAATTATTTATTTAAAAAAAATTATGAAAATAATAACTCTTAAAATTGAGGTTCAAAAATAAGAAGTAAGTTTTTCCAGTTTACCAAATCTCTTAGCAAACATCCATTTTAATATAGATTTTTATTTTAAATATCATCTTCATTTTGAAATACAAATTTTAATTAGCTTATATTCAAAAAAATCCATACATATATAATTAATTCTATTACATTTATTTAAATATCATTTTTATTTTGTAAGTTTACTATTAACTTTTTAAAAATAAAAAAATATTTGCAATCGATATTATTATTATTTTAATAAAATTTAATTTATGGTTCATAGAAACACTTTAAAAGCAATTAATCTCTTAAATTTCAAAACTTTGCCTTATATTAAATACCTCTATTCCTACAGAATATCATTTGCACTTTTTTAAATTAAATTTAAGAAAATTTTTAATTATAAAAATAATCAGATACTAAATAAATAAAAAAGTAAATGAATGAATGAATGAATGAATGAATGAATATATATGAATTATAATTCTATAAAATAAATTTTCAATCATAAATCAAAGTTTTTTTCTTTTTAAAAATTTATTTAATTTTGTAAAATGAATTAAAAAAAAAATTTTTTTTTACAATAGTATTAGCTTCAACTTTTATAACTTAATGCAATTAGACAGACCAACACATATTTTTTAAGCTCCTTCAATACTAATTCTATTTTAGCTTTTTAAGTATTTAGAAAAAAAATTATGATTTTAAATTAAAGTTAAAATATTAATAAAAATCTTTTAAAAATTTTGATGAGAAATAAAGAAAATAAAATAAATTTATTATCAAATAATATGTTAAAAATGTGAGTAATTAATTATTAAATAAATAATGAGTAACAATTATCTAAATAAATATAATTTGAAGGTATTTTATTTATATTTTACGAAAGCTATAGATTCAAAGAAAATAGGCTGGTGCACTTTGCCAAAGCGTTACCTAAATTGTATGCACCATCTTAATCAAGATTGTTTTCACTATTAAATATATTTATTACAGTATTAAAATAAATTCTTTATAAGAAAAATTTAATGTTAGAGAAATAAATAATTAGAGATTATATCTTTAAATATATTTTTAAAATTTAATTTTTAATAATAAATTTAGATAAATAGTTTTTACTTTAAATTCAGTTTTAAAATTTTTAGTTTGGAAACTTTTTCTAATGCCAAACCTAACTATTATGCACACTAACCATTATATTAATTCTCCCTATTAAAATATTTAAGATTAATTTTATAATTGTTTAAAAAAAAAGACATTTATTGGAGAAAAATATTAAAGAAATCAAAATTAAAAGTTAAATATTTACAAAAATAAAAAAAATTAAAAATATTTTATTTCAATAAAATAAAAAAATTTACAAAAAAATAAATAATTAATTAAATAATCAAAACAAGATTTTTGACTTTTTCAAACATGTAAAAATAGATAAAGTTTTTTACCAAAAATCAAGTTTTAATTTTGAAAGAGTAGGACTGTTTGCTAATGCAGACATTAAGCCAGAAACCCCTTAACCGTTTATTTAATTTCTCCTAATTAGAATAAATTTATTATTAAAAAAATAAATGAAAATATTTTAAATAGTTAGCTTAAATATATATATAGCTTATTAATCAGCTCAACTTAGAAAAATTTAAGAATAATAATGTTTTATTACTAAAGATAGAGAGTTAAAGTAAAAAGATTAGGGAATTTACTCAAAGCAAAACCCAAATTCTCAACATCTTGAATACTTACTTTAATTCCACTTTTTGTGTATTTTGAATAAATTATTATTTATATCATAAAAAAGAATAAAAAATGTAAATTAGTTTAAATTTTTCAAGTTAAAAAATATAAAAATTATTAATAAATTATCAAAATTCAAAGTGTTTTTAAATATATTTATTTTTTTATAATACTCATAAAAATTTTAGGAAAGAAAAGTTTAAATTTATTAAATACCACAGCATTAAGAACAAACATTAGAGTTTTGCACATTAAGATAAAGAATTACATAAACCAAAAATAGCCTGGCCATCAATTTAAGTATCACTTTTAATTATTTCAAACAAATAAATTTAATAAGGTAGGTAATAAATAACTTTAGATAAAACAAACTTATTAATATTAATTGTAAAATAAAATTTATTGTTTATTTTCTTGATATTTTAATTTACAAAATAGTAATAAATAATCCATTTATCTTTACTTGAGATTGATGTTTAAATTTGAGAGCTCATTGCAATTTATTAAAGCAGAGCCTAAAATCGCTGCACTTTATGGATCAATTTTATTTTAACTTTAATTATAGATTTAAATAATAGGATTAATATAAAAATAAAAAAATGAATAATTTAGAAAGAATTAAGAGAATGTTTGTTGATAGTTTCAATTAAAAAAAAACATTAAATTAAATAAATACTAAAAAAATAAAAATCTTTGTACTACAATATAATTGTCAAAGAAGAAAGTCTAATACATTTTTATAATGCTTAGGCTAAACTTATTAAGCCTTGTGAATCTATTTAATTTATACTTTTTTATAACAAACAATTTTGAAATAAAACGTAAAAGAAAAAAGCTAAATATTTATTTTTTTTAAGAATAACAAAAATAAACGAGAAAAAAAAATAATTTATACCTAAGATCAATTTAAAGTATCTAGTGAGAACATAAAGAAGAGTTTATAAACTATTTTATTAAAAAAGTAAATTTTAAATATCTAAAATTACATAATAATTATTAAATACATCTTCAAGGTTTATAAAAGAGCTTTTTTATAAATCCATTTTTATTTTGTTGAGATTTTATCTAATTATTTATTTAAAAAATATATGGGAAAATATATATATGTAGCCCTACTGGAATTCACTATTATTTTGTTTTTCTCTCTAAAATATTTATTTAATTTTCTCATAGAATATTTCTTTATTCATATTATATATTTGCAAATGAATTGCATTCATTATCTATAATAAATTTATTTAATTATTTTCATTATAACTTCTTGATTTATTGATGGAAAAATAAAAAATATCTTTCAATAGTTAATACTTAAAATCATTTTTATTTGGATAGCCAATAAAAAAAGCATATTTAAAAATTGAGCACTTTAATATATAAAATATAAATTAAGAATTTTAAAATTTAATAAATGTAAAAACAAAATACATTACTAAAATATCATAATAACTAAGTATATTTCTTTTTATATATTTATAATTTTATATTATTTAACCATGATAAATTAAATAAAAGCAAAGAAATTTGTTTGGTCAAATATCTATTTTGTAGATAACTAATCTCTTCATTTTATGAATTTTTCTAATTTTTTTAAAACCATTTCCTTCTCATTCTTCTATCCATCTTTTAATTTATTAAATAATAAATAGTATTTCATTTCAATTTAAATTAAATAGATTTTATTTTTTTTTAAATTTGTACCAGAAAATATGATAAAGAAAAAGAGCAAAATAAATAAATGAATGAATGAATAGATAGATAGATAGATAGATAGATAGATAGATAGATAGATAGATAGATAGATAGATAGATAGATAGATAGATAGATAGATAGATAGATAGATAGATAGATAGATAGATAGATAGATAAACAAACAAAAATATTCGAAAGATTTTAGCATTTAATTAGAGATTCATTTAAACTTTAAACACCAATATTACCAATTATATTTTTACTAATATTTATTTAAATTTATTTATTAGAAAAAATTTAATAATCAAATTAGAAACAATAAAAAACAGATTTTATGAAAAAGAAATTTAAAAATAAATGGATGAGCTTAATAAAATAAAGCCAAAAATGTAAACACCTGATAAATAAATAAGAAAGCAACCAAGCAAATAGAAAAATTAACACAAAAAATTTTCGTATTTATCAACAATGTTTTTTATTTAAAAAAGAAAAAACAAGTATGGGCAATAAATAAATTGATTATTTATTTATTTTACTTGAAGTCAAGTTTTAAAGTTTAAAGTTAAGAGCATTTATTTTTCCAAAGCTGAACCTTATTCTAAAGCATGATTATTTCTTATTTAATTTTTTTTTTTTAATTTGGCCAAAATGAGTTTATTTCAAACTAAAATAATGAAGGTTATATCCATGTGTTGAAGTGGTTATTTAAATGGGTAACAATAATATTTATAATTAATGATTGATATTTGCTCTTATTTTTAAAAAATTTTAAATAATTAAAAAGTTAAATTAATAAAAAAAGTATTTTTTAAAATTCTTTATATCTATTACACAAATTCAATAATAGAAAGATAAATATGTTCTTTTGAGCTAGAATTAAGGAACTTTTTTTTGTTAAAAAATATTTTTAGCTTGAAAATGTGAAAAAATTTAATTACTTCTTTTAAATTATTAAAATATTTTTATTTCAAAATCATTTTATTTTGCACAATAGCAATAAAGCAAGAAAGTAAAATGATTAAAAAAATTTAATTAATTTTTTATCTTCAAGATTTAAAATTAATTTAAGTCAGTCAGTCAGTCAACAAAGTAGATTCAGATTAAAACTATTTGAATGAATTAATTTGAAATTTTAAAAATGTTCAATGTATTCTTACATATTTATCATGATGCATTCTAAGTAAAATTTTCATTTACCTCAAAATCTCAAAAGTAAAAAATAAAAAGCTCTAAGATTTTTAAATGTATTTTGTTTTTGAGCAATAAAAATTATAGAAAAAAATAAATTATGTTTTTATGGCAATTTACAAATTTATCAAAACGAATATAGATAATGTAAATAATTAATTAAAAAAGCAAACAATAAATATTTATTTATCAAAAAAAAATTTTTTTTTCAAAATAGAGTTCGAGATAGACTAATCTTTTAAACTTCAAGACTTTTGGGTATAATGAACTAATTAATTAATTAATTTAAATAATATAAATTAATAATTATTATAATTTAAAAATTTTGTTCTTTTTAAGCTAAAATTTTTTTGTTAAAAGTTATAAAATTCAGTCAGTTCAATCAATAAATTAATATCCTTAAAAGTTAATGAAAAAACATTTAAAAAAAAATAAAAATAATTTATAAGAAATTTTACTCAAACATACCATCACCATAAGTAAAACGAATGTTAAATTGTAAATATGAGAGATAACTACAATTTTTAAGCATGAGAGCTAAGAGAATTATTTCTTCTTTTCTTATCTTAGAATGATTATTACTTTAGTTAAAGATGAATTTAAATAAATTAATAAATAATTGATTCAAAAATTTTGGATGGATACTAAATATTCGTTGAATAAATTCATAAAATAAAAAGAAAGATATAAATAAAATCTACTTAACAAAATTAAATTTAAATAAACGATTTAAGTTTTAAAACAAACAAGCCAGTATAAATTTAACTATAAATTTGCTTATTCTAAAATTATTTTGATAAATGAAAGAAATTAAATTAATAAAAGCTAAATTAATTATGTTTTTACCCTTAATTGATGATGAATTTTTTGATTTTCTTGCACTTAGATACTCCTAAAAATAATCCCTAGAGCCACTCAAAATCTATATTAGGTGACCTGAAATATTATTAAATTTAAACTAACTAAATATTTTACTTTAATAATGTAAAGGTAATAAAAAATAAATAAATTATATAAAATATAAAACAAAAATAATAAAATATTTCTTTTTTTTTTGTAATAATTTTATAAATTAAATAAATAATAAATATAATTTTACTCTAAATAGAGTTCTAGTGTTGAAAGATTCAAGCATTTTGGTAAAGTGTTACTCATAATAGAAGCATACTAATCATTGATTTTATTTTACCTTTAACCATTAATTTTTTATTTTAATTTATATAATTAATAAAAAAAATTAATGAAATCATCTTGATGATAATTTTATAGTAAATAAATTAGTTTACGTTTACTGAGGGCGGTAATCACGGTAACCAAACTTTTTATTTTCAGTATATTGGCATGAACTTATTATATAATTTATAGTTAATGATTTTTATTTGAAAAAGATAGAAAATAAAAAATATTTTAAAAGCTTATTTAGAAATAACTAACAAGCTAACTAATTAACATATAAATAAACCAACTTGTGAATTCAAAAAATAATTAACATAAACTAGGCATAATTGCTTTGAAATTATATCAGAAAAGTAGAAAATAATTAATTGTTTTTACTTTAAGTTAACTTTAAAAGTTTATAGAAGAGTGCAACTAGCCAAAAATGAGAATTGTGCCATCATTCCTTGTACTTGAATATCGTTTGATCTGTTAGATTAAAGTATAAATTAGTTAAATCTGTTTAGAAAAAAAGTATAAAGAAAACGGAGTATTAATTATTTATTTATAAATAGTTAAAAAACAAACAATTATAGCTGAATAGTTAATTAATAATTGAGTTAAAACTAGAAATTAAACACAATAAATTAAAAAACTAATAAATAAATAAATCACTATAAATCCAAATCTAATGATAAGAGATTCTTAAGATTTGCTAAGCCAGAAAATTTATCCTTCTCTCCATAAAATCTAATACTATTAGATCTTTTGTTTGTTTTATAAAAAATAAATAATTGAGGTTCTATTTAATCAAAATTTTTAAATATTTAATTAATGAAAATGTTATAATATATTTAGTATTAAAAATAATTCATAAATCTAATTTAGCCTCTGTTAAAAAAAAGTCATAATTGAGACCAGGCATTATTTTTAATTAAGTATAAATAATAAAAATAGAGGGATCCCTTATTTTACTTTTTACATTTTATGTTTAATGGTATTATTTTTTCTTTTGTATTCTAGCTTTTTATAATAATTACAAATTAATATTTTTACTTTAAATTAAGCTTCAAAGTTTAGAGTTTATTGCATTGAGCTAAGGTAGAGAAGAGGTCATATGTCCCTTATACTTAAATTTAGTTATGACTGCGTTTTATAAAAAAGATTTGATTTATATTTTATGATGTGAAATTTTAATTAAATTTGAGAGTATTAAAAAGAGAATCAGATAAAAAAATAAGCCTTTATTTTTTATAATTTGTTAATGATGTTGAGTATAAAATATACTTTTTAAATCTAAACAGACATTATTGAATATTAAGATTTTATTACCTTAAGTCAAGATCTAAATTATTTAAGTTAACCATTTTTGATAATCCAGAAAATATGTATCTTTCTTCTTTGAATTTAATACTGTTTTAACTTTTTATAATAATAATAATTTAAAAAAACAATAAAATTCAATTTTTTACTAGTTATCACGTAATTAATTTATTTATTTCAAATTATATATTTTGAAATTTATTTAAATATTTATTTATTTTTTGTAGTAAAGATAAATCATAATAATTTAATAATAAACTAATTAATTAATTACCTTAAATCTACTTTCAAGGTTTAAAGAAGAGTGCAATGTGATAAAGAATCAAATAAATTTATGGTTTCTATTTCTCCAATTTAATTTTTGCTATTTAACAAAGTATTTTTTAATAAATACCAGCAATATTAAAATTTTAAATTGATTAAAAAGTATCACTTTACTTTTTGAATCAAAATAATAAAAAAAATATAAATATCTATCTTGGTTTCTTTCTTGTTTTTTGTATTTATATTTTCTTTCTTATTTTTTCAAAACCATTTAAAAAATAATTTTACTATAAATACAGCTCTAAAGTTTAGAGATTTACTAAATTAGCTAACCCTGAAAATAAATCCTTTTGTTCTGAAAACATAATTTAATTGGATCTTTTGTATATAAAATTATTTATATGATAAAAATTAAATTTTAAACTAAAATGTAATTAATTTTATTTTTTTTAGTCATTATTTTGATCAAACAAATAACTAATTTTTCATATTTACCCTAAATTTAGCTCTAGATACTTAAGATTTGATAAATTTGACAAAAAACTGCATAATTAGAAACAACCAAAACCACGAGAATAATTATCACTTTTTAAATAAAATAAAAAATTATTTCAAATTTTAAAAAAAATATAAATTTATTTCTTTTTCCATAAATTAAAATTAATTAGATTTTACTTGAAAGATATTTTTAAAGATGACAAATTACTTTTAGGTATTTTAATTAAACCCACTAACCTCTCTTCTATTTTGTTATACCTATTAATTTTTTAACAGAAGTAAGTTTATAATTCTTGAAAAGAGCTAAAGCAATCCAATTAAACAAACAAATAAATAATTTTAATTATAATTTAACTAAAAAAATTGAATATGCAAAATAATTTTGTAAATTAAAATCATATTTGTAAGACTATAATAATATAAAAATAAATTAAAATGATAAATAAATATTTTTACCTTAAATTTATGATTAAATTTTAAAGACTAGTGCTATTAGATAAGCCTGTCAAAAGCGCTATTGCTCCTTTTAGTGTAATTTAATTTCTACTGTTAAGTAAAAAATTAATTTATATTTTTTAATTTCATTTATCAAATATGTAAAATAGACAAGGATAAATGGATAGATAATCTATCTTGAAAAATCTCAATAAAAAACAGATCTAACAAGAATAAATCAAAATTTTAATTTCAAAATTTAGCAGGAATGAGTAAACAAATAAGTTTATAAGTTATTGAGAATGATTATTAAATAATTGCTTATTATTAGTTTTCTTTTTTCAATATCTTTTTCAGTATTTAAAAATTGTTTTTCTATTTTACCAGAAATCTAAGTTTAAAGTCTAAAGACTAACAGTTTATCCAAGATGAGTTCCTATAGCTGCTACAATTTCATCATTAATACATTTACTCCTAATATAATAAAAATTTATATTAAATTTAAAATAACTGTAAGCTATAAGCTAAAATTAAATCAGAAAAGGAATTAAAATTTATTTAATCTTTGAAATTTAATCATATTTACTTAAAAAATAAATAAATAAATAATATCCAAAGTTTTATAAAACCAAAGTAGAAAATTGAAAAATTTAATTCAGTTTTTATATTTTTCTATTCTGGTTTTAAGAATAAATTCTAAGGATGATTAAATATACAGGACATTAAATTGTAAAAACATAACTAGCTCTTGATTAATTAAGTCTTTCATTGGTTATTAAATAAAAATATATCAATCGTATTAAGAGATGTGAGGGAGGATGTCAATAAAAAATATAATTTTTTATAATGAAAAACTTTCCCTCAAAATGGTGTTTTTCTTCCAAAATAAATTGGCGTCCCTTAATTTATAAGGAGTTAGAGTTTGTATTTATTTTTTAAGTTAAAATAAAAAATGTTGAGTTTTTTATCATATTAAGAAAAGAGAAAGTTTTTGAAATCAAAAATAAAAAATTTATGCCTTTCTTAATAAAAAGAAAATGAAAAAATAAAAAATATTTCAGTAGTTATGTAAATATGAAAATATTTTTACTCGAAATCAATCTATGCTGTCTTGAGTTTTGGACATTTTGCTATAGCAGAGGCAAAATTGATTGAATTTTTATCACGCATACCCTAAATTCTTTTATGTTAAATAAAAATAAATGTATAAGCGAAATAATTATCAATATGAATGAATAAATGTATGTATGTATGTTTGAATGAATGAATGAATGGAACAAAAGAATGCTAAAGCAAATAAGATTATTGTTAATTATTACCGAGATTTTATAATTAGATTTTAGAGATTATAGCAACATGATAAAGCATTAGCACAGCTTAGAATGTCTTGTATTCCATGATCTCTTTATAGTTAAATTTAATAATAATTTAATTGATTTTTAAAAATATCAAAAAAATATAATAAGCTAAAGGATAGTTAGCATTAATTTATTTGTAATCATATTTATATATTTCAGACAGATATCCTAAAAATATATATGATAAATTAAATATAAATAAATATGTAAGGCAAGTAAGTTAGTTAATTATTTAGTTTACCCAATTTTAAGGTTAAGATTAATATGAGATAACACTGAAGATAAAATAAACTTTTTATAATTTAATTTAAAATCAATTTTAATAAATTAAAAGAAAATAATAAATAACTTCATCTAATGAAAATGAGTGTTCTTTTTCGTTAATCATTTTTTCTACCTTTTTTTTAATTTTTTGTTTTCTTCTAATTATTAATTACACATAAATTATTTAAATATTATCAATTGTATTTAAATAAAATTATCTAGAAGATAATAAATTCTTTTGTCAGAAATTATTAATATATTTATTTTATGATTAGAATTAATTAAACTAAAAAAAAAAAAGATATTTTTGAATTTAAATTACAATGTAAACAATTTGAGCATTTTAAGATAAGGAAAATTCACTTAATATAGACGCTATAAAAGAATAAAATAATAGAGAGAGAGAAGAATGCAAATAAAAATAAACTTATTTCACTCAGGATAGATGGATCGATCAGTTGATTGATTGAATGAATGACAAATGAATTTCATTTAACCTATGTTAATTCATTAAATAAATCAGGTAAAACTTTAAGATATAAAATACTAAAAAATTAACTTAGATAATAAATAACAAATTAAACTTTTTAATGCATTTATAAAAATAAGCTTTAAAATGGATAGTTTGTTTAAATTGGTTGAATTATGTAGCTTGCTTGATATAAATAAATTATTTCAATTTGAACTTAAATTACAATATCAAAATTTCAGCATTTTAGAATAAGGAAAATTCACTTAATATAGACGCTATAAAAGCATAAAATAATAGAGAGGAATACAAATAGATATATACTTATTTCACTCAGGACAGAAAAATCTCAAGATAAATGGATAAATCAGTTGATTGATAGAATGAATGACTAATGAATTTCATTTAACCTATGTTAATTCATTAAATAAAGCAGGTAAAACTTTAAGATATAAAATACTAAAAAATTAACTTAGATAATAAATAACAAATTAAACTTTTTAAGGTATTTATAAAAATAAGCTTTGAAATGAGTAGTTTGTTTAAATTGGCTGAATTATATAATTAGCTTCATGTAGATAACTTATTTCAAGGATAATTGATTAATTAATAAATAAATATAAAAAATCTTCTAAAAAAATTATAAAAATTGATCCATCCTTAAAATTCTGGCTAGACCTCACTTTTCCTATTATATTTTTATTTTAAATATCATCTTTATTTTTAAATACAAATTTATGTTAACTTACATTCAAAAAAATTCATAGATAAATAAATAGATAGATGGAAATATATGTTGAATCTAAAGTATACATTATGTATTTATTTTATAATATTAAATGTTTTCTTTTGTCCTATCAAATAATATCTTGAGTTATAAAAATCTCAATAATTCATCAAAAAAATTTTAATTTCAAATGTGCTTAAAAATATGTTGTAGACAGAAATATAATATTTATTTATTTATTTTCTAGATTTACTCTGCACTAAATAAAATACATTTTTTGATATTTTAAAATTTAAATAATAAATTTTTTTAATAATATTTGTATGAATTAATTAATTATGTAGAAATAATATCATTATTAATTTTGCTTTAAAAATAAATTTAATTTACTTACACAAAAGAATAATAAAGAAAAATAAATAGTTAAGTAGAAAGATGATGATTACTTTCAAAAATTAATACTAAAAATAATTTTCATTTGAATAACCATTAAAAATAAAAATTTAAAAACTGAACTATTTAATATTTAATATATTAACGATTTGAAAATTTCACAAAATAAATAAAAACAAAAATCACTACTAAAATCACACTAAAAAAGACTTATTTTAATAAGTTTATACTTTTATATTTTTTAACCATTTTTAATTAATTAAAAACTAAGTAATTTTTTTGGTCTGTCAAAAATCTATTTAATAGATAACTAATCTCTTCATTTTATGAATTTTCCTAATATATTTAAAGTTAGATTCTTCCCATAATAAAATCCACCTTTTCATTTATTAAATAATATTTCATATCAATTAAAATTAGATAGAATTAATTTTTCATAAATTTGTAACAAAATATTTGATAAAAAAAAAGAACTAAAAAATAAATAAATGAGTAAATAAATAGATAGATAGATAGATAGATAGATATAAATATTGAGAAATAAATACATAATAACTATTATAGAATTTTAAATATTAACAAATAAATAATCAAACTTGCTTAATATATTAACAAAGTGTGTTTAAATAAATAAAAAATTTAAAATAAGTGTTTTATATTTACCCAAAATTAATTTTCAAAGTAGATAAATTAGGACTCTAAGATAATGCACTGCATAAATCAATTATACCCTTTCCACTAATTTAATTATTCCTTTTATAGGGTTTTTATCATTGTTGTTAAATAAATTATAATAAAATAAAAAGTTAAAAATTTATTTAATAAAATATTAAAAATAAAGATAATTAAAACACTCAAAAAATCATAAAGAAAATACAAATGAAAGCAATTAAAAATATTTATATTAATAAATTTAATAAGTAAACTATTTTTACTCAATGTCCAGTTACAAATTTTAGAGGTTCTTGCATTTGGATAAAGATAAACCTAAGACAAAAGCACCAAGATTACAAATTTAGTTATCACTTTTAGGATGTTATTTATAGATTTAATAAAAAATAAGGAATGATATAATATTAATAAAATATAAAGAATTAAAACTGATATCAATCAACAAATTCAAAAAATAAGAAATGAATAAAATAATTCTTCTTAAAACTGAATTAATACAGGTCTAGATCAAAAAACGAAGGTATTGAAATAAAATTAAAAAATAAATTTAAAAAGAGAAATAATAGAAATAATTAAAAATAAATTTTATTAATTGTATTAGGAGGAGTGATATAATTTTTACTATAAAATCAATTTCTCTAATTAAGTAATATATTTATTATTTTTATTTTGAAATATGTTTTACAAAAGACTAAGTTTCAAGCTAGAAATATTAACCAGTTTTGATATAGCTGTAGTTAAAAATTATGCACCATCTTTGTCAATTTAATTTCTACTTTAAATTTAATAAAAAAAAATTAATATTTTAAAAAATTTTTGATTTTAATCAATAAAAATTAAAATGATTTTTCATTTTTTTAAGTTTAAAATCTAAATATAAATAATTTAAAAATTAATAAATGTACTTTAAGTTAAGATTTAATGTTGAAAGTTTTTTGCAGCATTCTAAAAGGGAAACTAAATCTGATGATCCTTATTTACCAATTTTATTATTCCTATTTCATTTAAAATAATATTTTTTATAGCTAAAAATGTTAAAGACATATTAAACTAATTATTTAAATCAATAAGTAAATTAAACTTAAAAAAGAAGCAATACTAGTTTTAGAAATTATTTATTAAAAATTTTTCTTTTTTTAACAAATTAATAAAAATAAACAAATAAATAAATAATCAAATTTACCATAGATCTAGATTTAAAGTTGAGATATTAATACACTTCCCTAGAGCCATGCCTATCATTTATGCACCCTTATTACTAATTTTATTCTTTCTTTTTAAATTAAGAATATTTTTTTAGTTAGTTAAATTAATTATTAGCTTGAAATAATATGAAAAATGTTTTTTCAGATCAATTTATCCTAAAACAAGTAGTTTGAGTTACACAGTAAATTTAAAAAAAAATAATAGAATAAATCCAATAGAAAAGATAATAATTTGAGTATTTTTTATAACTTTAATAAAATTAATTTTTAACAAAAAAGGTAATTAATTGACTGTACTAGAGATAAATGGATAAATTTGAGAGTTCAGAGCAATTTGATAAAGCAGAAATTAAATTGTATGCACCCTGGCCTAGGTTACCGATTTAATTGTTACTTTTATGGTATTTGATAATTAATAATTACTTAATTAATATATTTTGAAGTATGGATTAGGTTTGAATAAAAAATCAATGAATAACATTAAATAAATTTAGTAAAAATTAGTTAATTAAATAAATAAACAAACAAAAAAATATTTTACCATATCTAAATTTCTAAATTTGATAGCTTTTTACACTTAGCTAAACTTATACCTAAATCTGACATACCTTATGCATCAATTTAATTAAGACTTTTATAAATTATATTATTTAGAATTATAATAATCAAGTTTAAAATATTAATTGAAAAAAGCTTTATATAATTTGATTTTAAAAGTGGTAAAACAAACAAATCAAAATGAAAGAAATAAACAAAAAAATCAATGAAATTCTAGCTTGAAATATTCATTCATATTAATTAAGCTTTTTCTATTTAAATAATCTTTTATTTGAAAAAGTAACAAAAAACTAAACTTTTATTTTTACTTTAACTTGAGACTCAAACTTTTAAGGTCAATAAAATTTGTTAAAGCCTAGCCCAAGTCTTTAGCACCTTAAGATTAAATTTTATTGTGACTTTTATTTAGCATATTAAAATAAATATATGAATTAAAGAGTGCATATAAAAAAGAGGAATAATTTTGATTAAATAAACATTTTGGATAATTATAATTCTAAATTAAAAATAAATTTAATAAAAAGTATTGTAAATAAGTTAAATTATTTTATCTGAATTGTATAAAATAAGGTATATAAAATATTTTACTAGAGTTCTATTGTCAAATTTGAGAGATTCGAGCAGTTAATTAGAGATTTACTTAAACCCTAAAGGCCTAAATCACTAATATTATTTTTACTAATATTTATTTGTTAGAAAATTTTAAATAATCAAATTAGAAACAACCAATAACAAATTATAATTAAAATATAAATTTTAAAATAGTTGAGCTTAATTAAATAAATCCAACAAGTAAACCTGACTAAGCAAATAAGCAAGAAAATTAAAAATTATTTATTTTACTTGAGGTTGAGATTCAAAATTTAGAGTTAAGAGCATTTTTATAAAGCTAAACCTAATTCTATAGCAAGGTCATCATTTATTTTTTTGTTTCTTTAAAAAATGGGGGATAATTATTTTATTTTATATATATTAAATCAATATTTTAAATATATTAGAATAACTATTTAAAGAAATAACAATAATAATTAGTATGAATGAATGAATGATTGATATTTGGTATTATTTTTTTTTAATTTTAAATAATTAAATTGCTAAATTAATAAAAAAAATTCTTTATATTTTTTTACTAAAGCTCAATAGAAAGATTGATATGTCCTTTTAAAGATGAATTAAAAAACTTTTTTTATGTTAAAAAATAAATTTTAAATTGCAAAAGAGAAAAAATTTAATTACATCTTCTAAATTATTAAAATATATTTCTTTCTATATCATTTTATTTTGCACAAAATCAAGTAAGCAAGATTTTTTTTAAATTTTAATTAATTTTTTTTTAAAGTTTAATTTTTAATTTAAGTCACAGAAGATTCAATTCAAACTATTTGAATTGATTAAAATGATAAATTTTAAAATCTTCAATGTATTCTTATACATTTTATGATGCTAACTAACTAACTAACTAACTAACTAACTAACTAACTAACTAACTAACTAACTAACTAACTTTGATTTGCCTCAAAATCTGAAAAATAAATTAAAAGCTGAGAGATTTTTAAATGTATTCTTTGTTTTTTTTAACAAAAATAATTGTAGAAGAAAACAGATTAAGTTTTTATGGCAATATATAAATTTATTTTTTTATTGAGTTTAAAAAAAGAAATATTTCAAAACGAACAGATATAGATAGACAGACAAATAGATAATGTATATATTTAAAAAACAATAATATTTATTCAAATAAGACTTAAATATCAATATTCTATAAAATTATAATGTTTTTTATATTTGAAATTGACTAATCTTTTAATCTTGAAGACTTTACTTAAAAGTTACTACAATTAACTAATTAATTTAAATAATATAAATGAATAACTATTTTAATTTACTTTTTAAATTAAAGTATTTTTGTTTAATTTTATAAAATTTTGTCAATTCAATCAATATCCTTAAAATTTAAGAAATTAACATTAAAAGAAAAAATAAAAATAATTGATTAGAAGTTTTACTTTAACCTATCACTAACTCTAAATTCTAAACATCGGATATAACTGGAATTAAGTATAAAAACTAAGGAATATACTTCTTAATTAGTTAAATTATAAGAACTATTTTATTAATTAAGAGTTTAAATCAATTAAAAATTAATAATTAAAAAATATTTTAGAATAAAAATTCATTTAATAAATTGATTAAAGAAAAAGAAAGACATAAAATATACTTAATTAATTAAAATTTAAATAAATGATTTAAGCTTAAAAATAAACAGCTTAAATTTAACTATAAATTTGCAAGATATATTTAGATAAATTATAAAAACTCAATTAATTAATGATATTTTTACTCATAATTGAAGATAAATGTTTTGATTTTCTTGCACTGAGATATTTCTAAAAATAAACCCTAGAGCCATTAAAAATCTACTTAACTTGACATAAAATTTATTAATTTTAAACTTAATATTTTTACTTTAAAAATGAAAAGAAAAAAAATTAAAAAAAATAAGTACAAAAATATTCTTTCCTACTTTTTTTTTGAAATAATTTTTTTAATAAAATAAAAAAGTATAATTTTACTCTAAAGTAAGGCCCAGTGTTGAAAAATTCAAGCATTTTTCTAAAGTATTATTTTTTTATGAAGTCTAATAATTGATTTTATTTTAAACCATCAATCTTTTTATTTTAATTGTTTAATATTAATAAAATTAATTAGTGAAATCTTATTGATATTAATTTTTAGTAATTAATTTATTTACTTTTACTTAGAGTCTCTGTGTATCTTTTTAATTTCAATAATTTTGCATGACCTTATAATATTATTAAATGATTTTGAGTTAATTATTTTTATTAGAAAAAATTTGAAAATATAAATATTTTAAAAGCTTATCTAGAATAACTTATTTACTTACTTACTAACTAATAAACCAATTTGTGAATTCAAAAATAATAAGGATAAACTACTGTCTATTCTCGATTTTAAGATGATAAAAAAAATAATTTTTAAAGACATTCCTTCTCTTATATTAAAATTCCTTTTAAATTTGAGTATCTATATCTTAAATTTAAATTCGAGAATAGACTGTATATAATAATTCAAGAGAGGCATAAATGCTTTGAAATTATATCAGAAAAATAGAGAATAATTAATTTTTGTTACTTTAAGTTGATTTTAAAAGTTTAGAGAAGAGTGCAACTTGCCAAAAAAGAGAATTGTGCCAGCACTCCTTTTATTTGAATATTGTTTGATCTGTTAGATTAAAGTATAAATTAGCTAAACCTTTAAAGTAAAAAATGATGAAGAAAACAAAGTATGGATTATTTATTTATTTATTCATTCATCTATAAATAGTTAACACCAATTTAAGTTATTGTTTAATAGAAGAATTAAATAAGTTGAATAGTTAAAGTAATAATTGAATTAAATTTTGAAAATAAATAAATAAATGAAATTAAAAAAACTAAAATATAAATAAATAAACCACGATAAATCCAAATCTAATGATTAGAGATTCTTAAGATTTGCTAAACTAGGAAATTCATCGTTCTCTCCATAAAAAGTGATGCTATTAGATCTTTTATTTTATAAAAATAGATTGAGGTTTTAATGAATAAAAAAAAACTTTTGAAGATTTAATTAATTGACCATTTTAACTATTTTAATATTAAAAATAATCATAAGTCTGATTTATTCTCTCGTGATAAAAAAATTCATAATTGAGGCCAGATATTATTTATATTTAAATATAAATATTTATTTAAAAGAATCCCTTTTTTTTACATATTTATGTTAAATGATATTATTTTTTCTTTTGTATTCTAGCTTTTTGTAATAAATGAAATAAAATTTATATTTTTACGATAAATTAAGGTTCAAAGTTTAAAGTTAAGTGCATTGATCTAAGGTAGAGAAAAGGTCCTATGTTCCTTATTCTTAAATTTTGTTATGACTGTTTTTTTTATAAAATAAATTTAAGTATTATTTTATGATGCCAATTTAAAAATTTTAGAGCATCAAAAAGAAAATCAGATAAAAAATAGTAGGTTAATTTTTTATAATTACCTATTATTTTTTATAATTTATTGATGATAATGAGTCTAAAAATATTTTTTAAATGTAAACAGGCAGAGATTATTGAATATTAAAATTTATTTACCTTAAGTCTAGATGTAAATTAATTAACTTAGCCATTTTTGATAATACAGAAAATATGTTTCTTTTTTTTTCGAATTTAATTTGATTTTATCTTTTATTATAATTATATTAAAAACAATATATATAATTTTTCATTCTATAATAGCAATGATATTATTAATTAATTTAAAATTCAATTCAAATATTTCAAGATTTATTTAAATATTTCTTTTTTGTCAATATAAATCAAAATAATTTAATAATAAACTGTTTACTTTAAATTTATATCTAATGTTTAAAGATGAGGGTAAAGTGATAAAGAATCTAATAAATTTATAGTTCCTACTTCTCCAATTTAATTTTCGCTATTTTACAAAGCATTTTTTAATTTATACCAGCAATATCAAAGTTTATAATTCTTAAAAAAGATCAATTTATTATCACAGTAATAAAAAAATAAAAAAAACAATAATATCTTGGTTTCTTTTTTTCTTGCTTTTTGTTTTTTATTTTCTTTCTTATCTTATCAAAACCATTTATAAAACAATTTTACGATAAATGCAGTCCTAAAGTTTAGAGATTTACTAAATTTGCTAATCCTGAAAATGAATCCTTTTGTCCTGAAAACACAATTTAATTTGATCTTTTGTATATAAAATTATTTGTATAATAAAAATTAAATTTAAATAAGAGCTTAATAATCCGATTAGATAAATCATAAATAAATAAATAATTTTATTAATAATTTAACTAAAAAAACTGAAGATGCTAAATAATTTTCTAAATTAAATTCTTATATGTAAGACTATTCCAAATAAAAATTTAATTGAAAAATAAAAATTTTTACCCAAAATCTATGTTTAAAGTTTAGAGGCTAGCACTATTAGATATGATTGACAAAAATGCATTTACTCCTTTCAGAGTAATTTTATTTTTACTATTAAATAAAAATTTAATTTACATTTATCTTTTCATTTGTCAAATATGTAAAAATAAATAGCTAAGGATGGTTAGATGGGTATATAACCTTGAAAAATCTTAATAAAAAAACAGATCTAACAAGAATAAATTAAATCTTATTTAAAATTTAGCAAAAATTAGATAAATTAAATAAATTTATAAGTTATTGAGAATGATTATTAGTTTAATAGTTAGCTTTCTTTTTTTTAAATCTTTTTCAGTATCGAAAAACTATTTTTTTTTCAATTTTACTAGAAATTTAAATTCAAAGTCTAGAGATTAATAATTTTTCCAAGATGAGTTCCTACAGCTGATACAATTTCATCATTAATAAAATTTTTCCTTTTAAATTAAAATTTATTTTAAATTTAACAAAAATTCAATCTAAACTAAAATTAAATCAAAAAAGGAATTAAGATTTATTTATTTATTTACTTTTTGAAATTCAATCCTTTTTAGATAAAAAATAATTAATATCCAAAATTTTATTAAACCAAAGCAATAAATAAATTGAAAAGCTTTTAATTCAATTTTTATATTTTTGATTTTAAGAATAAAATCTATGAATGATTGAATAAATGCAAAATCTAAATTGTAAAAAACATAGCTAACTCTTGATTATTTTATTTTTTACATTAGTTATTAAAATAAAAATGTATCAATCATATTAAGATGTGAGAGGGAAGGAGTTGGTAAGTAAAAAATATAATTTTTTTTATTTCAAAAACATAGAAAATTAGAATTGAAAAACCTAAAGTTTTTTTAATGAAAAAATTTTTTTGGTATTTTTAGTAAAAAGAAAATGAATGAAAAAATTAAAAATATTTCAATAGTTATTTTAATATGAAAATTTTTTTACGAGAAATCAATCTATACAGTCTTGAGATTTGGACATTTTGCTATAGCAGAGGCAAAAAGGATAGAATTTTTATCACGGAAACCACAATTACTTTTATATTAAATAAAAATAAATATGTAAATCATAATTATCAGAATATGTATGTATGTATTAATGTATGAAAGAATGAATGAACGAATGGAACAAAAGAATGATAAAGCAAAAAAAATATTATTAATTATTACTATTATATTATTTTTAGATTTTAAAGATTTTGGCAACATGATAAAGCATTAGCACAGCTTAGAATCTCTTGTATTCCATGAATTCTTTATGGTAAAATTTAATTAATTATCAGAAAATATCAAAAAAATATAATCAGCTAAAGGATATTTTTCTCAATTATTTATTTATTTATAATTATATATCTATCAGATACACTAAAAAAATATATTTTAAATTAAATAAAAGAGGCAAGCTAAGTTTACTGAATTGTAAGCTTAAGATTAATATGAGACAACACTGAAGATAAAATAAACTTTTTATAATTTAATTTAAAATCAATTTTTAATAAATTAAAAAAAAGTAATAACTTACTTCATCTAATGTAAAAACGTCTTTTTATATTTCAATCATTTTACTTCCTCTTTTTTAATTTATTATTTTCTTCTAATTATTAATTGCATAAAAATAAATTATTAAATATTATCATTCGTATTTAAATTAAATTTTTGAAAAGAAAATTAATTTTTCTGACAGAAATCATTAGTTTATTTATTAGATGCTTAGAATTAATTAAGCTAAAAAAAAAAAGATTTTTGAACTTTAAATACAAAATAGGTAATCTGAGAATTTTAAAATTAGGAAAATTTACTTCAAATTAGACACTATAAAATTGGTAGAGGAATGTAAATAAATATAAACTTATTTCATCTCACAACATATTAAATCTGATAATAGATCCGTTGATTAATTTAATGACAAGTGTGTTGCATTTAACCTACTTTAATACATTAAAAAAGGTAGTTAAAGCTTTAAGATATAAAATTCTAAGAAATTAAAAAGAAATTTAAATTTGTTAAGTATATATAAATATAAGCTTTAAAATAGATATTTTGTTTATATTACTTGCAATAATTTAGCTTGATGTAAATAATTTATTTCAAGGATAATAAAAAAATATAACAAATCAAATGCTTAGAATTAATTAAAATAAAAAAAAATAATATATTTTTGAACTTTAAATATAAAATACCTAATCTGAGCATTTAAGGAAGAGGAAAATTTACTTCAAATTAGACACTATAAAATTGGTAGAGGAATATAAATAATTATAAACTTATTTCATCTCAGAACAGATTAAATCTGATGATAGATCTTAGAAATTTAACTTTGTTAAGTATTTATAAATATAAGCTTTAAAATAGAAAATTTGTTTATATTACTTGCAATAATTTAGCTTGATGTAAATAATCTATTTCAATGATAATAAATAAATATAACAAGTCAATCGAAATTCATTAAAATTATTTAATTTACTTTCTACTAATTATCAATACATTTTATTTATCTAGTTATATTGCAACTTTTATATATTTATGACAGCTAATCAATCAATCGATAGAGTTAGTATTAAATTTACTAATTAAAAAATTTAAACTAGTTAGTTAAATAAAAATATCTTTCTAAAGAGAAATAATTTAAGAATTAAACAATAAATTATTATTTAATTAATATATAATGAATAGAAAGTATGTACAAACATTTGTTATTTTGTCTTATTTAAATTAATATCACTTTTATTTGATTTTATTATTTAAAATTCATAATCTATTTATTTATTTGTTATTTTATCTATTTTTGAAATTTATTTATTTATTTATTTTCATTTATATGATTTATATGGAAAATTAAAATTTTGGTTAAATAAATAAATAATTTCTAGCAGCTTTCAAGTGTCTGATTGTTTATGAGTTTGATCTATTAAATATTTTATAAATGCCCTTATATTTCTGTTTTCTTTCATCACTTTTAGAGGAATCATATTCAGCATTTAAATTGTTCGATTTATCTATTAAAAATTAACAAATAAATTAAATTTTTGGTTAATTTTTTATAAAATCAATTAATTAATTTACTTCCACATTCATATCAGATATTTTAGGTAGCCAAAATATCAAAAATATTAATATCAAAAATATATTAAAAAGTATAACTAAAAGTGTTTCGAGGTTGTTTGTCGTTTAAATACTTGCTGTTAAGGAGTCATTTTCAGCAGAAGTAAAGTACTGAATTAAAGGATCAACAAATTTTTATAACGAAATATCTAAAAACATTTGATAAAGTAAAATATTTTAAGTTAAATTCTAAGTAAAGATAAATAAAAAAATTATGCAAATATTAAATGAGTTGTTAATCTGATTAGATTTATTCTTAAAATAAAATACTGTAAATGCTCATTAATTAAGGCATTTTTTTCTTTAATTTTTTTTTTTTAGATTATGGTGGGGCACTTTTTTTTAGGCAAAAAAGATACTAGGAAATGCCTTAATTAATGAGCATTTAGAGTATTTATTTAATTGAAAATCTATTTTTTTGGTTTTAAAAGGATTTTATTTTTAAAATTTCATTGATAACAAAAGCTAATAAAATTATGAGAAATAAATTTGCCAATTAATTAATTTATTAATTTAAAATTATTAACATAAAATTCATTAATTGATATTAAAACAAAAAGCAATTAAAGACTTTAATTATAATTAAATAAAGTGAAATATTTTTTATTTATTTAAATTTTACTTGTTTCTACAAAGAATTTATCTTTAGATAAGGTTGAACTCTGAGCATTATTAACTAGGAGCTCATTTAAAGTTTATTAAAAGTAAGAAGCATAAAATTAGATAGCGTTGTCCAACCCCTTTTAAATTAGAATATTAAATAATTAAATTCATGAATGTAAATAAACTATTACAATTTATAAACTGTTGTTTATATACATTTAACATTCAGATTGAATTTCTTAATCAAGTAAGCTACACCCATTCATGTAAAAAACTTTATAATAGGCATTTTCGATATCGTCATAGTTATTTAGAATATCGAAATTAAACTTTTATTTATTAATTTAGAAAAGTAAAATACAAATAAATATTTATTAAAAATAAACAATAAATAAATTAATAATCAAGATTTTTACTTATTAAAGCTTTCCGTTTCTACCAAGAAGCTTATTATATTGATTAACTACATAATTTTGAGCTGTAATATTTTCTATTGGGTAGTTTGGATTAATTAAGGTTATTTTTAGCACGTTAAAGTAGTTTTAGAATTTGTATGATATATTTAAGTCGTAGGAATATTAATCTATAAGGGAAGAAATCTATGATTGCAATTTTATTACTTCAGCAAGATCAATAATTGAGTAGATAAATGAAAAGGCTAAAACAATAAAGCACTTTAAGATCATAAATTGCTGCCCTCTGAATTTATGTTTTTTATAGTTTTTAATAATTTTAATTCTTTTTTTCATTATTTCCTTTTCTAGTTCTTTTTCATCTTCGTTTGTAGTTTATTAATCATCTTTATATAATTTTCTTGTGTTCATATCTCCTATTTTTTTATTTATTTATTTATTTTTGTTTATAAGTTGTATTTAGCAAAAAATTTACTGTCTTAGTCTTCATCATCTGAGCTGTCCTGACCTTGATTTTCGTTTCGATTAATAAGTTCTTGAATTGAGACGTACTTTTTAAGAAAGGAATCACAATTTTTATAAAGAAAATTTATATGTTTGATTGGAATATCTAAAAACAAGAAAAGAATATTCTCTCTTTAATCTTTTAGTGATATCATAAAATAAATGAACAGTATCATATTCAATATTCCAATAGTTCCAAGAACAAAAAAAGCAGCTATCAATTCATATTAAGGAGAATTTAGTCTATTATTAACTGCCTATTAATTAAATTATTATATTAAGATAATTTTCTCATAAATATGAATATATATATATATATTTACATCATAAATTTGCTGATTTTACTATTCAATGAATTCCCCTATTGTGTGATAGTAGTTATATATAATACTATTAAAATATCCATTATCTAAGCTAATTTAAGAATCATCTTAAGAAATTATAAGTGCGCCTAGTGATACCAACTATTTATATACATACAATTAATAATAGTTAATTAAAAAATAGAATTTTTTTGGCTTCTTAAAGATTATTGATATTTTTTGATAAAATAATAAGTCTTAATTGTAAAGAAAAGAAAATACTGAGTTAATTAATTAGTCATTATCCACAATTTAAATTCGGAAGTTGTTTTATAGTGAAGATGAAAATATTTTCATTTGAGATGATGATTAGTTATCAGCAAAGTAATCTAAATAACTATCTCCTATAGAAGTAGTAATGTTTGATATAGAAACTATTGTTGAAGACATGTTTTATCTGATTTCATCCATAAAGATATAATTTGGGAAATATAGATCCTGCTTTATGTAGACCAAATCTATTGCTTAAGAGACTATGGATACAGCTTTAAAGTTTCTTTATGAGAATTCAAACATAATGTCCATGTCTTCTGAGTATTAATTAAGTTTTATTATTGTCAAAGCGCATTAGAAAATGCTGATTATTAATATACACATGAGCCACATAAAGCTTACCCATTTAAAAATGCTAATCAATTGATGCTGATTTTAAAATAGTAATTTATTTATTAAGACAGAATAAAATTAAATAAATAAAAAAATAAATGTTACTTTGTGATCATAATTTAATGATTTCTAAATGATTTATGATGTATTATTCTGATTGAATACTTCATATTCTTCTTAGCTTTAATAATAATTATTTTCATTTTTAAAAACACTATCTTCGTTATCTTCGTCTTCCTCTTCTTAGTTTTCCTGTTAATTTAAATAAACAAAGTTTAAATTAAATTCACTTTAAAAGTATAAAAATAAAATGCAACTATTGATTAATATTTTAATAAAATAGCTTTCAAGAAAAGAATTATAAATTTATTGAAAACTAAATTTTTTATTATTGATTGAGTGATCCAGTGCAAAATAAAAATTAATTTATTCAATCAATAATATTTAATTATCACATTCAATAAAAATTATTTAATATGCTTTTTACTAAAAAAATGGCATAATCATTATCTTCCCTCATATGTTTTATTAAAGTTTAATTAAATAGTATTTAAATACCAATAATTGTTTTAGATATTTATTAATTAATTACATTGTCGTCTCCATCGTAAATGTTAATAATTTAATTATTGAAAAGTCTTTTTGTCTTAATGTCTTTTGAATAGTTTTTGGTTTCTTTCTTAACCATAGAATACTAATTTGTAGAATCATCTTCATCATAGAAAAATGTTTCATCTTCAGCTGGCGTTTTGTAAAAATCAAATAGAAATTTTGAAAATTTATTTTGCTTTTACTAACAGTTATTGACGACCTCTTAGTTTGAGGAAGAAGAGAGATCGTTTTCTGCTAAATTATTTTATTCTAAAACTATCATAGGAAATGAACTCTGTGAATTATAGTTTTTTTGCTTGATCAAAACATTTCTAGCACTGCCTCTATTGCTACTAAGAGGAAGAGGAGAATTATCATTCGTAATTTTTTTATTAAACTACAAATTTTATATATTCAGATTGAATACATGTCCATTATTATTTGTAGTTGATTGGGGTGCGTTTTTACTACTTTAAGCTTCTAAGGAAAAAAGATTTTACATGCTGAGATTAGTCATACTCAGATTGTTTGCACTAGATATAATTGGTATATTTTACACAGGGCTACTTAATGGTAAATTAGGAGAATAATTTATTTAGCTTTAATCTTTTAGCTTAGTAGTTTCTTCTCTATAAGTGTCTCTGTAAGTATTTTCAGTTACTGTATCTCTGTAAGTATTTTAAGTTATTGCATCTCTGTATGTAAACTATGCATCCCTATATGAATTGAGATTCTCTTTTTGAATGTCTTTTATATAATCTTTAAAGGTTTCTTTTGGATTTAAGTTTGAAGGCATTGATAAGTTTTAAAAAGATGTATTAGAAGGTGCATTTAAGCTGGGTTGTTAAAACTATTATTGTATTTGCTATTAATTTATTATCATTCCTCTTTCTAATTTATCTATTTTAAAAATGTAACCCAGAATTTCATATGTTAGATATTGTTCCTCATCAATTGCATCTTTATTTTCGATTGGCACTAGCTGCGTTTAGCAACTCACCATAAAAGCTTAATTGTTGAAATTAAACTCTTTCCCTTTTTTCAAGTAAACTTCTTTTTCTGTTTCGAAATCACTTATCTATATTTTTATCAAAAAATTGTTTTAAGTAATGATTTATTTATTAATAGTAAATTTTTTGCAAAAAATTTTAAAGGTAGATCATTCATTTAAATAAAACAAGTTATAGTGAAATCTCTCACTAAAATTTATTGGGAAATTAAGAAAAATTACAAGTCCTGTTTTTATTTTTCATTAAAATGCTTTATTTTTTCATATCAAAAATATTTTATTATTTTAATTAATTACAATGTTTTCAATGCCAAATTTAATGTCGTTTTTTATCATGGCGAGATTAATGTCAAAGTATGTGATAGCTGAGCTAGAAATATCTGTAACAATAAAATCCTCATTTGTAAGTATGATTATTTAGCTTCTAGTTTACATATCTGCTTCAATATTTACATAAAATTTAGTATAATCATCTGATAACGGTTTCACATTATATGTAATTGGGAATATGTAGCCACTCCTGTGCCTTCCAAATCTTTATTGAGGATTATCAATGTAATTACTAATGTAATTCCCTTAAATCATATTATCATTCATTTATTAGATTAGAGTTTCATGAATGTCGGTAAATTAGTTTGGTAGAATTACTTTTAATTCTTTTCCCTGTATTTCTTCTTTTTAAAATCCAAATAAGACAGAAAATAGAAGATTTATTGCCTAAATTTATGTATTTGACTGAAATTTTTTATAAGTAACTAAATAAGGCCTAGGATCATTAATCAAGTCTTCAATATCATCAATTTTTTATGTTTTCTATTATAGTTTAGCCAGCTCTCTTCCTTTTTACAATAATTCAATTCCTTGCTCTCTTTAATTGAGTACTCTAATCAAATATTATCCAAAAACCTATACAAATATATCAAATTATTTCTATATTTCAAAAATATCATTAATTATTTTTTACTTTATAAGGCTATGGCAACTAATTATTTATTTTAAGCATTCCGTTAAAATGTTCCTTTGATTTGTAAACACATTAACTGATTCCCGAACCTAAAATATTTAGCCTTCCAAGAGCTATATTATTGTCTTCTCGAAGATTTGCCCAAAATTCTTTGTGTTTGGCAGCTGCTAATTTCATATATTCTTCGCATTAAGACATGTGTGAATCGAATTCTATTTTTTTAACAACATCATTTTCCTCTTCCTCATCTTCATCTTCTTCTTCCTAGCTTGAGGATATCTACTCCATATATCTGTAAATAATAAATTATTCATCAAATGTAGGTTTTGTTGTCATGCTTAGCTTGAATTGGACTAAGGCTTCTTCTTTCTTTTTAAAATATAAAATAAATAAATAAATAAATAAATAATTCATTCATTCTCTTTCAATCGAAATTATTAATTAAGAATCAAACTACCTTTTTTAATCTTTCAAACAGAAAAAATGCATAAGACAACCTCAGCTTTGTACATGTAGGAAATTTTCTCAACCCATTTTGATAAAGTCTTCCGAGCTCCTTTTTTATTAAATTAAATTACATAAACAACTTTCTTCATTTATTATTTTTTATAATATAGCTTAATATATAATTTATTTGTGTAGAATTACTTTGATAAGATTTTTAATGATTTCATCCATTTCAATATCAGCATGCTTTCCTTTTCTTGTTTTTTTAATTTTAAGAGGGCAATCTTCTTCTTGACAAACTTCTTTGTGTTTTTCAACATAACCAATTAGTAACATATATGAGTTTCTATCTGTTTTTTAAGTGCCTATTAATTCAAGTACGTATCTTAAATGCCCTTGTATTTACTCACCACTGCGAAATTTCGTTTGACTTGTGATAAGAGTATCTATTCTACTCTTCTTCGAAGTGAGCATAATAAAACATATAAAAGGTAGACCTAAAATCCAAATAATCAAACCTCCATTAAATTCAGTCTCATAAAATACTAAGCTAACTAGCAGCATAACGTTTGTCCATAGATAATAAGTAGTAGCTATATTAAAAAATTTTCCAACCTATTATTTAAAACAGAGTATTTATTTCAGTCAGTAATACAAGTAATTATTGCAAATAAATAAATAGATCAAAATATAAATAAAATTGAATCAATTGATTGTTTAAATTAATTTATAAATTCTTTATTCAGTTAATTTAGACTCTTTTACTCAAGAAAAAAATTAATATTTTTATCAAGTCAATTTACAAATTTGTCATAATATGGTTCCTCGAAATTATAAGACCAGTACAAACAGGCACTAAAGGTGAAAGAAAGAAGAACTAAAAACCAATCATTTCCTTCAGGAACAAAATTAAATAGAATTTAGCATGCAACTTTGGTAATAATAAAAATAACTTCTGCTAATGAATCCTTTTTATAAAAATAAAATTAAAATTATTATTTGAATAATGTTAATATTAATTAGAATGCAAAAAATAGGAGTTAGTTCATCAAAATATAACCTTAATAAATAGTTAGATAGATAATATTTATTTACTTGTCTTGCTGTTTTGTTCTTTGATGTCATTCGAGGCTCAAAGAAAGTTAACGCTACTATGCTACTTATAATGACGAAAATGAGATTAAATAATGAGGTAACAATTTAATGGACTAGCATCCATCCCTTCCAGCACTCAATAGTTTCAAATGTAGCTAAGCTTTGAACACCTTCAGCGTTTTTCTCACACTCTAAGACGGAGAATAGGTTTTCAGTGATTGGTAGAAAAAAAACAGTGACAAAGTAAGAAGTAACTTAATTAAGAATTTTGAGAGGCCAAGTAATGCTAAACTTTTTTTGAGAGAAAGAATAAGAGACATATAGAATATCTAGAATGATGAGTAGAATAATAAAATCTAGAAAATAAATCCCTATTATATAAGTGACGAAGTTGATGTGTGGCATATAATTTTTGATGTGAAAGACATTGAATAATTAAAAAATAATTTATAGAAATGTGGTTGCTTTCCAAACGTGTTGAAGTTTTGCATGAAAAGGAAAAGAGTGCATTTGCATATAATCGACTCCTGTCATTATGAAGACCATCTAAAATATTTTAAATTAAAAATTTAGTGAAGATTATTTAACTATGGATTAAGTAAATAATTAGCTAAGATGGCATTTAGTTTGCTTAATTATGTTTAAACTAGAATCAGAAAACTAGCTAAAAAATATTTTACCAATACTTCTTCTTCTTCATTTTTAAGGAGGACTGAGAGGACTTAAAAGGAAATATTTTTAATTTTTAGAAAAAAACTTTCCAAACTAGATTCCTCATGTAATATATCAACTTTGCCTTTTGGGTGGCTTTCTTAATTTGCCATATTGTTTTTTATTGAATTTATATTGACTAAATTTTAAGAGATATTTCACTCTACTTAAAGAATAAAGTGTTTCTCAAAGTTTAATTAATAAAAAGATAAGCAAAAAAATAAACATATAATTGAACGTTTAATTTAAAATTGCATACATTAAAAAATATGATGCATACTTAAGTATTAATTTATTATTTTGTTTGTTTTAGTTAAATTTTGATATTATTTAGTTGTTAACTAATAATATGTTGATTGATATACAAATCAATTTTCGTAGCCCACTTTTTAAAAGCTTACAAATATTTATTTATTTATTATCAAAAAGATTTCCTCTTAAAACTCCTAAACAATCATTTCTGTTTACATTTTTTATTTAACAATTAAAAAGCTGAGAAATTACAATGATTTAACACTATTTAATTACTATTAATATTCTTTAATTCAATTTACATTTTTATCTATGAAATACTTTAACAAAACGAGTGGATAAAAATTTTTATAGAATTTTATTACAAAATATTATAAATAAAATACATTTTTTTATTAAAAATACTTTAAAAATAATAATTTTTTTTTGTCTTTTGTTAGAAATATTTTACAAAATTAAAAAATTATTTTCAAGTAAGTAGATTTTTTCACTTTTTAAACATTTTTCTCTATTAATCTATCAACTTTTTAACAAACATTCTAATTTTATGATTTTCTTTGATTACTTTAAGTGGTATCATATCGAGCATTGTTATAGTTCTGTTTATCTATTTTAATAAATAAATAAATAAATTAAATTAAATTTTTTTTAAATTGTTAATTTCTAAGAGTTATTTTTAAATTTTAGAATGAATTATAATGATATTTAATGATAAATATTTAATTGATTTTATATTTTTGTTTTAGGCTTTATCAGAAAATTATTTTTTATTTAGAATTAAATTTATAAAATCATTTTAAAAAAAATAAAAAATAAGAATTAAATAATTAAGAAGAAATCAAAAATTCAATAAAAAGTTACTTATGTATTCATGGAGCTAATATTGGGTAGCCAAAATATTATAAATAGAAATATTAAGAACAACATAAACAATATCAAAATTAATGTCTAAAGTCTTTTCGTTGAGCTAATATCTTCATCTACAATATCATTTTCTTTCGTGGTAAATTATTTCATTATTGGATAGATATGCTTATACAAAGAGACATCTTAGTTTGAAAAAAAAATTAGATAAAATTCTTTTATAAAATATTTTGATATAATACCTCCTTCTACCATCTCTTTTCTAAACAAAATATTATCTGGATTGACTTTGTCAATTAAGCCTTAAGTATTAGCTTCGAACAAAGCAAAATAGAACTACATCACATTATCAATTCCCTATATAAAATTTTTAAATTAAATCTTAAGAAAAGTAAAAATAAATTGATCAAAAATTAAATTAAATATAAAATTTAAAAGGAAAATTATAAATACAATGTAAAAAATAGAATTTGTATTAACAAAAATTAATTGAAAAATAAAAAAATATTTAATAGAAGAAAAAAAATTAATTTATTCAATTCGTCTAAATTATTAAAACTAATTTTATGATGAATTTAAAGCTAAATCAATTTTGGAATAAGAAAATAATTTGATAAATTAAGTTAATTATTAGATTTTATAACAATAATAATTTAATAAATAAAATATTTAATTTTAAAAAGAGGAAAGAAAATAAATAAATAGCCAGTCTTATCTCAAAAAAATTAAGATTGTTAATTCAATTTAAAAGTAAAATTATTTTTTTTTAAATTATTTAAGAAAAATTTTACATATTTTATACTTCCTTCTATCATTGCTTGACATTATTATTATAATGATTGTTCTTCCAGCGACAAGCAAGCATTTTGATAGTATACGTTTAAATAGAGATCTCTTATTTAAAGCTATTCATTCATTATCTTGAAATTAAACTAAATTATAGAAAAAAATTAAAATAGAAGCAGAATTAAATAAATAAATAAATTTATTTTTTTTACATCTCCGATTTAACTATTTCTTCCTAAAATATATTTATAATTTTAAACTGAGTAATTGAAAGCAGTCGTATTAGCAATTGGATAGTTTTATTATAAAAGCATTATTTTTTAAACATTTAAATCATTTCCAATATTTAAAACTATTTATAAATCATAGAAGTATTACTCCCATAAGAAATTAACAACTTCTTTTGTGCTCATCATTGTTAAAATATTGACTATTGCAAAAGCTAGAGACAAAATTATCATCAACAGGTGCTTGAGCACCATCACTTCTTAACCTTAAAATTTATTTTTTTTATAATTTTCTATATTTTTTCTCCTTTTTTTCATAATTTCTTTTTATTGCTCCTTTTCATCTTATTCAATGTCATGGTCTGTTACTTTAAATCTAGTATAATCAGTATCTGTTAATATTTACACAAAAATCATTAAATTTCTTCTTTAAAAATATTTATAAATAAAAATTAATAGATCTATCAATGAATATTTTAATTGGTTTACTAATTTCTTCTTATTCGTCATCAGAGCTCTCGTAGCCTTAAACTTCACTTTTTTAAATCATTTCTTAAATTGAAGTGAATTTTTTCAAAAAAGAATCACAATTTCTATAAAGGTAATTAATATGCTTGAGAGGGATATCCAAGAACAAAAACAGAATGTTTTCCCTTTCATCTTTTATATATACCATCAGGAAAATTAGACTAGTAGTACTTGCAGTACTTAGTACTGTTAAAATAACTATTGAAATAATAAGACTATAATCTATAGAATCTAATTTATTTCTTATAATCTTTTTGTTAGATAAAGAAAGTAAGTTTAATAAATCTTATTATAATTGTTTGATCTTTAAAAAATAATTTTTCAAAAAATTAAATTTTTATAAAAATTATTTTAATTAACTTTCTAAAAATTCAAATTATATTTTAATAATAAAATAAACAAATTTAAATTATTCAAGTGAAGAGAAGAGTTTTAAATTAATTTACCTAGCTTATATGTTAGGTTTAATTCATCATATATGCTTGAATAAAATTATAGTAGTTATATATGATAGTGTTTACAATCCCATTATTTAGATTTACTTATTATGGATTCTAATTGGCAACGATAGCACAGAGTGAAGTTAACTTTAATTATTTTATAAATTAGATAAATTTGGTTTTCTGATTAATTAATAAAATAATATTTACTAAATTGAAGAAATTTTATGGTTCAATTTGCTGTACAGCAACGGGATCGGTTAGTTTACCAGAATAAAAGTTTATATTGTATAAATTATGATCAACACCAATAAACTGGAATTCTTAATATCTCATGCTTGAGGTTAAATTAGATGCCTATTATATTATGGAGCTAATATCTTACTAAACGCTTTCAAAAGTTAAATAGCCTGACAAGTACTTGTTTTAAGAAAGTAAAACCAAATCAATTACATCTGAAACTAAGTAAGTATTTATAGTATTTCTATCAGAAAGTGTTTAAACAAGATCAATAAAATTAGAATAATCATTCAGTTGTTGCAGTGAATATACAAATTAAAATATGCTTATTCCTAAAATAATTAGCAACCATAAGATACTGATTTACTCGAAAAGTTAAATTGATTTATGCTATTTATTTTTAAAAAATATTTATTAGATATTAAAATATGTTAAAAAAGTGTAATAAATATATTAATTGATTTGAAAAAAATCATAAATTGATGATTTTTACTTTCAATAATTAAGAGTTTTTAAATTGAAAAATACTTAATTTTAAATGAAATTTGAAAGAACTTAATTGAATTAATGCAAATCTATTTTTTGAATGACAAATAAATTTTATTTTTATTGAAATTTACTCTGTATTCCGTATTTAAGGCTCTATTTATAATTTGAACTATATCAGGCTAATTAAATACTACATATTCTTTCTTAGACAAATAGTAATCTTCTTTATTTTGATTAAATACACTATCTTCGTTATCATCATCATCATCAGATTACTATTTCAATTAAATATTTTATTTAATCAATATAAAATAAAATTAAGATGAAAATTTACTATGTCATTTAAATCACTTTCGTAAACATTAACGACCTAGTTGTTAATTAGCCTTTTAATTTTGATATCTTTTCCATAATCTTTTTAATCTTACAATTTAGAACTCAAGCTTGTATTTTAATCATCTCCAAATGAGTCATCTTCGAGAGGCGTTTTGTAAAAATCAAAAATGAATCTTGATAAATTATTTACTTTGTTGCCATCTCCAAGAATTTAGTTCTATGAATTTATTTCGTTTTCTGATAAACTATTTGACATAATTTTTTTTTATTCCACTAGAACAATGGGTGAAATCTCTATTTCATATTCTTCTCCATGGTTTTTCTTTAAGTTTAAACTCCTAGAGCTATTTTATTATACACCCAACTATCCTATTAAGTCAGTTTAATTTTTGCTATTTGCAGAGTTATTAATTTTTAATTTAGTAATTCTATTGTTTATCTAATTATTGCCTTCTGCTAAATTTTAATTATTACTTTGATAGCTAGTATTTATGGCTGCATTAGAATTGTATGTAGGGGTATTTAAAGTCTGCATTATCGATATGTTTTAAAAAGAAGTTATCTCTCTTGCAGAACCTATTTGAATATTTTTTTAACTGAAACTCGTAGTAGGTCCTTACAAGACAACCGCTGGTAGCTTAGCATCTTATAGAGATGAATTTTAAAGTGACTCTTTATGACCTACTTATATTAAATTTTTCTCAAGTTTATCTAACTTTAGCTGAAACCCAATTAGCTCATATCTAAATTACTCATCATTATCAAAAGCATCTTTGATTTCAATAGGAATGAGTAATTTAGTGCTATTGCAAAAATATTATTGTTGATTAAAGGTAAACTCTTTTCCTTTTAGAACGTAGGTATCTTAATCTTATTCCCAATCAGGTATCTTAATTATTTTAGAATTAATAAATAATAAAAAATTTTTAAAAATCTAATTTTATTCTTTAAGTAAATATAAAGAGTAAATAAATAAATAACTAATTAATTAATTAATTAATTCAATTACTATTGAAGAGATTTTGATTGAAAGTTTTTAATTTTTCAAAATAGATGGATTTAAGTCAAAATTTGTGAGGGCTGAGCTTGAAAAATCAGTAATTTCAAAGTTATCATTTATCATAATAAATATAGCATTTTTAGCTGATTAATCTGCTTCGAAGGTGGCACAATACTTAGTAAAATCTTCATTTAATGGTCGAATATTGTAAATAATAGGAAATATGTATCCGTTTCTATTTTTAGCAAACCTTTATTAAGGATTATTCAAATACTAACTTCTAAAATTAGATTAGTTCACATTTTCTTGAAATTAGTCTACTAAACTTTCGTGGAAAGGAACGTACAAATTAGGCAAAATAAAGCTGAGATCTTTGCCAATAATTTCATCCCTTTGGTATGAAAAAAATACAGAAAATAATAAATTAACATTTTAGATAGTAGTTTATCCTGCTCTTCTCTTTTAAGTTATAATAAAAGGAATAGGTTCATTTTTAAAGCTTTCTATATCCTCTTTTTTTTAGCCCTTATTTCCAGATTCTAAAGCTATTTCTCTACCCTTTTAAACCATTTCTAATCCTGCCTCTTTCTGGTTTAGAACTTTTATTAAAAACTATCCATAAACCTAATTAATACATTTAAAAATATCAATTTGCTTATCAATCCTTTTATTTTATGTATAATTAAAAATACCTTGAAAGGCTATGGAAATGAAGAGTTTATTTTAATCATCCTTGTAAAGTGGTCTTTAGCCTTAAACACATACTGACTAATACCAGAACCAAGAACATTCAACCTTCCCAAGGCAATGTTGTTATCTTCTTTCAAATTAGCCCAAAACTCCTTGTGTCTTTATGCAGCTAATTTGATGTATTCCTCAAATTATGATAAGTGAGACTCAAATTCTATTTTTTTTACAACATCTGTTTCTTCCTCTTCATCTGATTCTTCTTCCACTTCTTCAGAGCTCTATGAAATCATTTCGATATATCTATAAATGATGAATTATTCGTCAAAAGTAGGCTTTGTTGTCAAGCTTATCTTGAACTAAGCTAAAGCATCTTCTTTCTTTTATTCATTTATTTATTTAATTATTTGTATGTATATATGTTTATTTGTTTATATATAAAAATATAAAAGACTGTAATAATTTTAGTGATACCTTTTTCAGTCTTTCTAACAAAAAGAAAGCATATGACAGTCTTAGTTTAGTGCAAGTTGGGAATTTTCTTAAACCATTCTGATAAAGCCTTCCTAATTCCTATTGAAAGTTTACTTTAGTTGAGTTTAAAATTATATTAATTTACTCTGATTAAATTTTTAATAACTTCTTCAATTTCAATATCTAATTGTTTGCCTCTTCTCATCTTTTTTCTTTTTAGAGGGCAATCTTCTTCAGTGCATGTTTCTTTGTGTTTTTCTACATAACCAATCAGTAACATATAAGAATTTTTATCATATTTTTAATTTTGAATCAATGTTAGCACGTACCTTAAATGATTTTGAACTTATTCACCACTTTTAAATTTCATTTGACTGTCAATAAGAGTCTTAATTTTACTCTATCTTTTAGTTAGCATGATTAAAATGATAAATGGAAGACCGAGAATCCAAATAATAAGTCCTCCATTAAAGCTCGTCTCATAAAAAATAAGGCTAATAACTAGCATCGTGTTTGTCCATAAATAATAGGTAGTAACTATATTAAAGAAAGTTCCAACCTTAAAAAAAAATATATTAATAAGGTTTATTATCAATCAAATATTGTCGTCAAATGCAAATGAAATAAAATGTTGTTTATTTGCCTTAGATTGAAAATTTTTTATCAATAGGAGTTACACCAAATTTTATTTCAAATTTATCAATAAATTAATATAAAAATACCTCTTTATCATAATAGGGTTCCTCGAAATTGTAAGCCCAAAATAGAGCACAGCTCAAAACAAATGTTAGAAGTGCTAAAAACCAATCATTTCCCTCAGGAATGAAATTAAATAATACTTAGCAAGCTACTTTGGTAATAATAAAAACAACCTCTCCAATAGAGTCCTATTAGATATTATTTATTTATAATTATTTTAGTAAATTATTACTGAATAAAAACTATTATTGAAATAAATTAATTAATTAAATTTTATACTTATCTAGCAGTTCTGTTTTTAGATGTCATTCTAGGCTCAAAGAAAGTTAGTGCTACAATAGAACTGATGATAACAAAAATTAAATTGAATAAAGAAGATATGATTTGATGAAATAGTACCCATCCTTGCCAGCAAACTTAGTCGTTAAAACTAGCTAGAACCAAATGACCATTTTCTTCCTCACATTCCAAGAGAGAAATAAGAGTCTCTGTAATAGGTAAAAAGAATACAGTAACTAAATAAGAAGTAACTTAGTTAAGAACTTTCAAAGGCCAGGTAATACTAAACTTCTTTTGCGAAAAGGAATAAGAGACATACAATATATCTAAAATAACTAATAGAATAACAAAGACTAATAAATAAACCCCTGCTAAATAAGTATAAAAATTTATGCGTGGCATATAGTTTTAGATATTAAATAGATCAAAAATTTAGAATATGATATCCAAAAAAGTAGTGGCTTTCCATACATGTTTGAGCTTCTTGTTAAAAGGAAAACTAAACATCTACAAGTAGTCCACTGCCACTGCAAAGTACATGCCCTATTTGTTTATATATACATTTGTATTTTTTTAATTAATTCAAATGAATTTATAATTTATGCAAAATAAATTCTTACTAATACATCTTCTTCTTCATTTTTAAGCAGCACAGAAAGAACCTAAAATGTAATATTCTTAATCTTTTAAATAAATGCTTCTAGTGAAGAGATTTCATCTAAATTCACAGCACCTCTTTTTTTAATTTAGAGAGTTGACTCTCCCATTTCAATTTCTCACTAACTAACAAACTAACTAGCTAACTAAAAAACAAACTCGTTATTTAACTACAGAATTTTACACAAATAGAACTTATCAAATTTAGTATTTATTTTTTATATTAATAATATTCACAGGTTATTTAGCATAAACAAACAATTTATGATTCTAAAAAAATATTAAATTTAATTTATTTTTCTAAACTTAAATAAATTTACTAATCTTGATTCCTACTCCTATTATTATAATTACTATTACATTTACTGTTTACAAAATAAGTAACATATCAATTTACTAACATTATAATAAATTTAAGCCCATTTAAAATGATTGATGGACTTTATTTTAAAATCCAAAAAATTAATATAAAAAAATAAAATATTTTTGATATCATTGAAAGTTAATTGTTAAGTTTTTTTTTTAAATTAAAATTTGAATAGTCTGAAATATTTTAAAATTTTCTCATCATAGAAATTTATAATATTAAATTGCCTTTATACATTTCTCAGCTAAAAAAAATAGTCATTTGGTTACATCCAATCTAAATTTCGTAATTAATTTTAAAATATTTTTTCAATCAGAAAATTAAATAAAAAAAAGAATTCGACAAATAATAAAATAAAACTGTATTGTATAATATTTATTTCATTTTTTCTTCTTTATTTATATTAATTTTGCTTTCACTAAAGAAAATAAGAAAATTTCAAATTCAAAATATTCAAAAAATACTAATTGATTAATTTATTTATTTACTAAATTAATTAATTTTTAGATTTATAAAAACAAAGGATAATCTTCTTTTGATTAACTTAATTTTATCTGAATTTTAATTTATTTGATTTTATTTATTTATTTAATTTTATATTTTATTTGATTTATTTATTTAATTATTTCTTTATTTTATTTTTATTTTTTATTTATTTTAATAATTTATTTCTTATTTTTTCAACTTTTTTCTTTCTTTTTCTTTAAAATTAAAAAAAATATTTTAGAGTCTTTAAAGCTAATAAATTCTATTTCCTTTATATTTCTTTGGAATACTTTTAGTGTGTTAGTGTGCTATTTCAATTATTTTTTCATTCTTCTGTATGCTTTTATCTTAAAAATACAACTATGCTATTACATATTTTTATTTATTTATCTATTGATTCATTATTATAATGATGGGAAGAGGTGTTACGGATTATTTTTGACATTAAGTATGATGCTTCTTAGATTCACTTTGACTTTTAAAAACTAAATGTGGCTTACAGTCATGCATTTTAAATTTAAACGGGATTTAAAAACTTAATGGTTTAAAATGAATCTAAGGTATACCATACTTGTAATAATTACTATTTATTTATTTGATTTATTTTTTTTTCTTAATTAATTTTTCAATCAAATTATTGATTTATCTTTTTTCCTTTCCCCTATTTTAATTTTTTTAAGAATTTATTGAATAAATATTGTTCTTATAAGGTTTGTTTGAATTAAATGAATGTGCATATTTCTTTTAAATTTGGGGGAAAAAAATAAAGAAAATTAGCAATAAGTATATATTATAGATTGATTAGCTGGTCAATGATCAATAAAAATTAATAATTGATTAGTAGAGGAATATATATTAATTATTACGTATATATAATTTGCAAATATAAATAAATTGTTAGTATCACCAAACACTAAAATTAACTTTTAAGAAATAATAATTATTATAACATTTACAAATACAAAGAAGATGGATAAAAATCAGAATATTGAAGAATAAAATGATGATATGCAATAGTTAAGAGCAAGATTCTATAGCTCGATGAATTATAACGAATACGTTAACACCTTTGACAAGCCTCCTCAAAAGCCTGCTTTTAAGTATTTAAAAAAATTAATTTAAATCTCATCAAAAACAAACATTCTTAATTTATTACTTACTAACTAACTTACTTTTACACAAAAGACCAGTTAAAATGACTTTGGAAGAGTAAATTAACGAAATCAATTTGGATGACTTAAAAACTGACGACTCTTTGAAGCTACCCGAAGTGTAATGATTGAAATATATTTTAAATATTTTATGATAGAGTGAAATGCAAAGCGTACAATAAGGATAAAAATAACTTAGAAAATTTTTTTAAAAAAATTAAATAGGAGAAAACCAAGTTAATCTGTAAATTTTATGATAGGAAAGTACTCCTCTTCCTATTTAACTTAGAGTAATAATACAAATTAAGTGAAAGAGGAACCAAATTCATAAAATTCTACAACAATTGCTACTTAGTAAGCTGAATAAATTGAAGAAATTGAAGAAGAAGATTAGTTTGAGTCTGAATTCTCAATCAGCAATAATAAAATGGATTAAGGTTATAAAAATAGAAACCGCTCTCAGAGTGAGAATAGTTACAGTATATTTAACTTTTTAGAACGCACACGTAAACAATCTCTTGCTAATTGATTGATAGATTGATTTACAAATTAAATCCTAAATTATAAATTACACTCAACATAAATTTATTATAGAGTTTGATGATAAATTCACAAAAACAAACTAACAAACTCGCAATATATATTTATTTACTTTTTGAATATTATTGATTGAGATAAAATTCTTTTTAATGACCAAAAAAAATAAATTAAAATCAAATAAAGTGAAAAAGGATAGAAAATTTAATGCTTTGTTTACTTGTGAAGCGTAATTGAAATTAATTATTGAGCTGAAAATTAGCTATTGGAGTTTATTTATTCAGGAAATTTATAAATATAATCATCTTTTGTAGAGCAAAGAAAGTGACTGATTGATAAAAAGTTGATTTTTGTTTTGATATTTGTTTTCACAACTGTTTAAATTAGTTTAAATGAAAATAAACTACTTAAAAGTTTAGCTTTGAAACAAACATATTACAACTTATTAATTAGTTATTTAGTTAAGTAAGTAAGTAATTAATTATCTATCTATTCCATTAATGTTTATATAGTTTATATTTACTTTTTTCGCATCACCTTACTTCAAATTTGGTCATATAATTAACATATTTCCATTATATAATACAACAAATTTATTTTACCAACATAAATCAATTAAAATTTATTTTAGTTTTTATAAATAGAATTACTAACTTATTAAAATAATGTTGTCTAAAATTTTAAAGCTTTTATCAAATAAACTCACATAATTCTAATTATTTTTGGTGCAAACCTTATATTTTTATATTATAGAAGCTAACATAAAATGTCTATTCATCCTAATATTAAAAATTCAAATTTTTTGTTAATTACTAATTTTAAAATATTTTTTCTATTGCTCTTATATTTGTTTAAATTTATTTTTATCTACAAATATTAATTTGAGTATTAAAAATGTATTTAATATTCATAAATTCATACAAAACAAGTATACACTTAAAGTTGCAATAAGTTTATTCTATTTGATTTATTTATTTGGATTGATTTATATAATCACTACTTATTTCATTAAAATAACAGATGAAATTCCTCATTTTTATTTTTAATATTGTGTGGTATACTAGTATAAACACTAGTTAGGCCTTTACTCTATAAATTGGTTCTAATCATACATTGAGAATATTTAGGACCTAAATATAAATCCCTTAGTGGAATTTTCATCTATATTAAATATAAAATAAAATAATATTTATTTGCTTGAAATTATATCATATATTTTGTAATTGAAAGTTGAAATATTAGTTTAAAATTTGAGAATTTATTATTATCATTTTAATTGAAATATACTCCTCAATCATTTAATTTTTTACTATTAACTTTCAATTTAAAAAATCTTCCGTTTCGTCATAAATAGCTTTAATTTAATAATTTTTTTAACCAAATTGGCCAACAAATATTTAAACGAAACAAAGATTTAATTAGAAATTTTTGAAAACAAAATTATAATTTCACCAAAAAATTAAACATTTCAAAATAATTGAAATTAATTTGATGTTTTTACTTAATATTTGCCTCGTAAATTTTAAATAAACAAACTATTCAAGAATCGAAAGTTAAATTGTGTTTTATATTTATAATAAAATAGGTATTTTTGAATTATTTTATTCGCGCTTTTCAAAAAAAAAAAACACTAGCAATTTAAAATAAAATTAAAAACACAAAATGATTTATTTTATTATAAATAATTATTTCTTACATAAATTTTAAAAAAAGATAAATTATCTTGTGTCTTTTTATTGTATCACTAAGTATTTTATTAATCAAGTATTTTTATAACTTACATATTAATTTACGAACAATATAAAGATCTCTTAAAACAACAAATTATTTGAATAGCTTTCTTTGAATGGAAAAAAATATAAGCCTAAAATTTGCGGAAAAATAAAAATATTTGTTTGAAAGAATTATTGATTAGCCAAGTAAGCAAAATTAAAAATTAATTTAGCTACCAAAGTATTTAATCTGTTATGCCTTTCTCAAATTTGAGCAATACATTAAGCAGAAAATATGAAAATTAAATTAAATTAATTATTACTAAAAGCGATTATTAGAATTACTTATTCATTACTATTAAAATTTTGAAATGCATAGGATAATATTCAAATTTTTTTTTAAATTAACAATCACTCTGTGTTTCCACATAAATTTTGAATATTTTTTAAGTACTTCACCTTTAGTTTTATATATCTATTTTTATTTATTTTAACATATCTCAATTTGGTAAATAACTAATTTAAATCATCAGTAAATTTAAGTATTTTCAATCAGCTTTCCAATATAAAAATGAATGTATTAAAGGATAATTTTATAATGCCAGAGTGAGGATATAAAAGAAATATATAAATTTGAAAGTATTAAGTATATATTTTACATATAATTCAAATCTGATAATATATTAAACTTAAAAATTTTGAAAGAATAAATTAAAAATACTGCTTTTAATTAAATATTTTAAAATAAAATAAAAACTTGTTTCACAATTATACGTTTTTTTTGTAATTTAATCAAAATATTTAAGTAGTAATTGTTATTTTAACTATTACGTAGATATGAAGAATCTATCTTTTTATTATCCGAATATAAGATATCTGATGAATTTATTTCAGATAAAAAATAACAAATAAATATTCATAAACATGAATACAAACAAATACAAATACATATTTATTTATATGTTATGTGTTTTAATATTTGCTTATTTTGTGAAGAGCCTAATATTAAAATTTATGACAGTCAGAAATTCTAAATGAAATAATATTTTTGGAGGAGTGAAATCGATAAATGAATGAATGAATGGACTTATTTATATTAGCTTGTTTTAATTAATGCTAGAGAATAAATGAAATTGCAAATAAATTAATCAATCAAATCAATGAATCAAATCGGTGAAAAAAGCAAAAAACTAAAAGATTATTTTCTGTTAAGTATTGAAAATGAATTAAGCTGAAAAAAATAAATAAACAAACAAACATCTATTTCATAATAAGGCTGGTTAATAGTCATTAGTATGTTTTTTAAAGGAATATGAAAAACTGAAGTCTTTCAATTGATTGGAGCTATAAAATGAAAGGAGTAAAAAAATTTAAAAAGTAAAAACATTAAACACTTTAAAATAAAAAGAAAGCGTCTTTTTTCAATAAAGAGAAAGGAAAAATCAAAAAAAGTTCTAAAAGGGCGAAATAACTTAAAAAAATGAATCTAGGGGATAAACAAAAGAAGCCAGCAATCACCAACCAACCCAGTAAGAGAATGGCTACTGGGTAAGGCCAGAATAGCAAAGACTTAAAGCCTTAGTAATATTTAAAATTTGTTTAAATACTATTAAAAGTTGATTAGTTTCAGCCATTATTTCTCTTGCTACACTAATAGCAGCAGATTAAATTTTAAATTGAATTTAAGTGTAGCAATTAAGATAGAAAAGTCATTATTAACTATTTTATATCAAATTATACAGTGTCGAAGTGAAATTAGTAACATGGAATAAGGACTCTCATGGGCTCTTTGATTACGAAAGCAAAAGTGTTGATCTTAAATTCATAAAAATAGAAACTCCTTGTGAAATCTATCGCTTGAGTAACTTTTTAAGCTACTTGCTAGTTTTTTTTTTTTCTAAGAAAAAACTCCATCACTAGCTAAATTATAGAATTAGTGCAGGAGTAGTGCCATTAAGAGATAGAATTAGGCACATTTAAAATGCAAATTCTAATTCTCAAAAATATTTACAATAGCATGTATTAACATTTTTTTAATAAATTTACAGAGAAAGAACCTGCTGCGGATGGTTCAAAAGAAAAGGAAGAATTTAAACTATTAGATTCACCTATAGAACAAAATAACAAAGAAAATTTAACAAACAAAAATTCTGTGTTCCTAGCATCAATAGACGTTAACGAAGCAGTTATGAGTAAATAGATAATATTAAACATATTTGCGACAGTATTCCTATTTTGAAGAGAAGAACATTAATGATTTAGCGATCTATTATTAAATTATAGAAAAATTTTGCAACATGTTAAATCGCTTGAAAGGACTTTGCATAAATAATAATTTAAACATCTACTGAAGCACATATGCCAACAACGGATTTTCAGCTAAATTAACATTTTTTTTTCGTTAAAATAATAGGAGGTTCCTAATTCTAGTTCAACGCATTCAGAGATAGCTTGGGTACTTTTAATGAAAACTAGCAATAACAAGAATCTTACTTGATTGTAAGAAGTTTGAAAAATGAAAAAAATGTTTAAAAAGGCTATGAACTCAAAATAGGAGACATAGTGAAGTTTGGAAGAATTGAATATTAAGTCATTCAAGTAAGAAATAAAGACGAGTAGGCATAAATCAGGAATATCTAAAAATAAGTAATAATTAAATCAATAAATAAATAAACTACTCATTTCTCAATAAATTTCCTCTAACTCTAACTTGTCTATCTCTAGATAATTATTTAAAATTTTTTTTTCTTAAATAGATCAATCAATCGATCTATTGATTGATTAAATAAACTAACAAATTATTTACAGATCTATTTCTAACTTTCCTCTCATTATAATCACAATAATGTTAAGAATGAATAAATGCGCTCTCTAATACATAAAAATAATCCTCAAAAAAAGCAAATTTTCATTTGTCTATTTAATCTCAAACACTTAAATTGATAAGAGGTTCTAGAATTATGATAAATGGTAATTGCTACTAATGTCAACAAATACAAAGCTGTTTTATTTAAAAAAATATGCTTATTTATCTTAAATCTATTATTAAGCTTATATGTAATTACTCCGATTACAATCTGTTTGGTGTAAATTTTTAGAAGAAGCAATTAATTATCTTTTGGAGCCATTTATATAAAAATAATATTTTGATAGACTTGTTATTGTGTATAGAATAGAGTAAAAATAAAAATATTCTTTAAAAATAAATAGATACATTTTCAAGATGAATAGATGATAAATGAATCTCAACAAAGATAATGTAAAATTTGTTTAGGTGAAGAAGAAACTGCTGATAACTTCTTTTGCAATCCCTGCGATTGTAAAGGAAGCTGTGAATATGTGCATTTTGAATGCTTAAAGAACTGGATTTAGTCAAAAGTAAAGCAAAAAAAAGCAGACAACACAATAGTTTATAGTTGGAAAAAAAGTGATTGCGAGCTATGTAAAAAACCTCTCCCTAAACATGTTAATTATCATAATAAATTGAATGATCTACTTGATGTTGAAATACCAGACGATAAACCTTACATCATTTTAGAATCAATTGCTAAGGAAAAGAAAGTTGTCAAAACCCTCTTCATTTTCTCTACAAATGTTGAAGATAAAGAAATAAAATTGGTAATTAATTTAATTAAGTATTTAAAAGATTTTTATTTTCTATTGTGTCCATTACATTTATACAAAAATAAAATAGCTATTTTGGAGCTAATTATTTTTTATCAAACAATATTTGGCACAATTTACTCAAAAACTATCTGAAAGAAATTAAATTTGCTTACAAAAAATATTAATCAAATTGTTTGTATTTTCTATTAAGAAATTATTTTAAAATTATTTTATTTTTTAAACAGGGAAGAGGACACTAATGCGAAGTAAGAATTTCAGATATTTCTGTCAGCAGAACTCACTCAATGATTAAATATAAAGATGGAAAATTTACCATTTTCGATAATAATAGTAAGTTTGGTACTCTGATTAAAATCAATGAAAATTTAGATATAGTAAGCGATAAAAAAGCTGTTTAAATTGGAAGAACTGTTATTACTTTTGCATAAAAGATGGGTAGTGTTGGCCAAGGAAATTAATTCTAAGAGAGAAGTGAAACGTAAAAAATAAATAGCCACCATCATCATCACCATAATCACAATTTCCCTAACGTTTAAATTTTAAATGGAGCTCCTAATAGTCCAATTGTTCCTCATAATCAACCCCTTCCTAATGGAAGCTCTAATGGAGGAAGTCAAACAAATATTCCTGTCAATGGATAGGCACCAATAAACAATTACAATGGATATTATAATAATGGATTTTATGGAAACCTTTAATAATAAGTTTAATTTTCTGCAGCAGAAAGTGCATAATACGCTTACTTGCAGCAAATAAATTAAGGATAAGTTGCGAATTAAATAGGAAACTAATAAATACAGTAATAAAATACAAATATTTATTCAATTCCTTCTCAATATTAAAACAATACTTATCCTACATATTAAGCTGGTAGTGACCAAACAGTACTCAAATAAAGCAATAAAAGTAACAGATAATAGTGATAGACCATGACATTCATTAATAATCTTAAACAAGTTTTCTTTAGAGGCTATTTGAAAATAACTAATAATTAATCTCTAAAGTATTACTTTTTCAAATTTATCTCTTGTTCATATAAATAAAAACAGGATATCCATCAATCAATCAACCCAATAAAATTAAAATGATAATAAAATTAACAAGAATTCTTTTAAAATAATAATTGATTCATAAATTCATCATTACTGTTATTTATCCATCAATAGCAAATAATAATTCTTACTATCGATAATCAATCAATCTTACATTCATACATACATACGTACATTCTTCATTCTATAATTACATACGTTGATATATACTTACATATAACCAAAATAAAACTATTTGATTATTATAAATAAAAAATAATATGTATATTAATAAAATAATAATATCAGTAAAAAATATTTATCACTTTAATATTTTAAATAATGATAAATCAATTCTTCAATAAATGAATCAATCTTCTATCTATCTATCTTTGTAATAGTTCTCAATCGTATGCTCTGATTACTTCAATCAATTTAAAACTAGCAAAATATGTTTAAACAGGCAATCTAACAAGAAAATCACTCCTATAAAATGTGCATTAGAAGAATCAACAGTGATGATTACTAATTAATTAATTATTTAAATCCTTTTTAATATGTCTCATAATTAATTAATCGATTGCAGTTAGTTAGTTATCACACAATAGCATGAAGCTCTGTTAGTTTATATTAAATAAATACATACTATATAATTAAAATTATTCATTTCAAGAATTTTATACTATATATTAGATACATGTATGAGTTAATTCTACAATTAATTGCTTTAAAATTAATTCTTATTTATGTTATTCTATTGATAAAAAGTATATAAAATTAA
>NW_002476060.1:0-1661 GCF_000189635.1 Tetrahymena thermophila SB210
AATAAAAAAGAAAAAGAAATCAAATATAAAGCTAATAAATAAATAAATTAAAAGAGTTAGCTAGCTAAATTGTTTTAAATTCATTTTTATATTAAAAAAATCACAATCAACAAGTAAACTGTTTATACCAAAGATCAAGTGTCAAGTTTGAGAGCTTAGTGCACTATCCTAAACCAGAACCTAAGCTTGATGCACTTACGTCACCAATTTAATTTTCACTTTTTAAATTTTGAAGACAAAATATTGTTAATTAGTTAGTTCGAAGGAAAAAATGAAGAAAAATTATAAAATAATAAGTAATGAATTAAATAATTAATTCAAGTTAAAATTGAGAATAAATAAATTAAATTAAAAAATAAAAAACAAATGAATAGCTAAATTGTTCTAAATTCATTTTTATATTAAAAAACATCAAAATCTAAAATAGATAAATTATTTATACAGATTATGTGTAATTTTCAAGAGATTAAGGAACTTTCCTACAAGAGAACGTAAGGATGATGAAGACCTTTTAAATATTGAAAAAAACTTACATAGTTAATTAGAAGAAAAATATGATAATATAAAAATAAATAAATAAATTAATTAATTATAAAATCAAATATTCAAAATGAAAAAATGAGTTAAATTAATAGAGTAAGAAAATAATAGTTAGCAGAAAAAAAACAATAGAAATCCAATTAATCTGCAATTTTTAACTAATTAATAAAAAATGAAGAGCTAAAGAAAAAATAAATTTATAAAAATTATAAATTTTAAAAAATTAAAAATTGAGTGAAAATTAAGTTCAAATAAAAAAAATGACTATTGATGAAAATATCTAATAGAAAAATAATACTGTAAATAGCATGAAAATTAAATATAAAATAATAATAATAATTTGAATAAATTAAATATACCTCTTTGTCAAATTAATTACAAGAACCTAATGAGATTAAAATGAAGACTTTAAAAACTGTTTTTATTAATAAAAATAAATTTTAAGGATGTTAATAAAAAATGAATATTTACTTTTTTTAGATTATAAAAAGATTCTTCTTTTTAGATCATTTATTTTTTTTCTTCAAAATTATTGAATAGTAATTTGTAAAAATTTAATTAATTATTAGTATATTTATAAATTAATTCACCTTTATATCAAATTAATTTGGATTAAATGAACAAATAAATAATAATAATTATCAAATACTAATTTATAAATTTGCTTTTAAAAAGAGATATCACAAAAAAGCTAGTGTAATATTTTATTAATATTTCTATTTAAAAATATAACAAGAATCAAATATAATTGGGTAGCCATATGTTGAAAAAACTCTAGTTATTGATAAAAAAAAAATAAAGTAAATAATTTAAGGATGAAGATAAATTTAAAATATTTTTTGAATAAAATTAAAAATAAAACAAAAAATACTACACAAGTAAACACATCATTTTTGGCATTTATATAATTTATAAAGAAATAATATAATACTAACAGGTTCAAATTATTTGATCGTTTTTGGAGAAACCATAGGGTTACTTAAGAGGAATTAATTTATTTAAGTAAATTTAATTTTTTTATTTTTTATAAATAATTTATCAACTTACAAAAATAAATATGAATGATATTTATAAATATAAAATCAATAATAAAATCTATCTATCTATCAGTTTATATTTTA
>NW_002476059.1:0-3329 GCF_000189635.1 Tetrahymena thermophila SB210
TCATTTTATTTTCACTTTTGCTTTTATTATTTATTTCTTATTATTTCATATTTTTTCTTCATTTTTTCCTTCTAATTAACTATTTCATGATATATTTTTACTTCAATATTTAAAAAGGTCTAATTAAATTGGTCATGAAGGTGCATCAGGCTTAGGTTCTGCTTTAGCAAATTGCATTAATCTCTCAAATTTGACACTTTACCTTACGTAAAAACAGTTTATTTGTTTTGTATTGTGATATTTTTAATTATAAAAACTAATAAAAAACACTAAAGCTCATTTTTCTATTTCTTTTTATTGTGTTTGCTTTTTTTTGTTCTTTCTTTGTTAATTTAGCTCATCATTTTATTTTCAACTTTTGCTTTTATTATTTACTTCTTATTATTTCATATTATTTCTTCATTTTTTCCTTCTAATTAACTATTTAATGATATATTTTTTCTTCAATATTTAAAAAGTTGGAATAAAATTGGTCATGAAGGTGCATCAGGCTTAGGTTCTGCTTTAGCAAATTGCATTAATCTCTCAAATTTGACACTTGGCCTTTAGTAAAAACAGTTTATTTTTTTTGGATTGTGATATTTTTAATTATAAAAACTAATAAAAAACAATAAAGCTCCTTTTTCTTTTTCTTTTTATTGTGCTTGCTTTTTTTTGTTTCTTTCTTTCTTAATTTAGCTCATCATTTTTAAACTTTTGCTTTTATTATTTATTTCTTATTATTTCATATTTTTTCTTCATTTTTTCCTTCTAATTAACTATTTAATGATATTTTTTTTCTTCAATATTTAAAAAGTAACAATTAAATTGGTCATGAAGGTGCATCAGGCTTAGGTTCTGCTTTAGCAAATTGCATTAATCTCTCAAATTTGACACTTGACCTTGAGTAAAAACAGTTTATTTGTTTTGGATTGTGATATTTTTAATTATAAAAACTAATAAAAAACAATAAAGCTCTTTTTTCTTTTTCTTTTTATTGGGCTTGCTTTTTTTTGTTCTTTCTTTGTTAATTTAGCTCATCATTTTATTTTCAACTTTTGCTTTTTTTATTTATTTTTTATTATTTCATATTTTTTCTTGATTTTTTCCTTCTAATATGATATTTTAAACTATAAAAATGAATATAACACAAGAAAGCTCTTTGAATATATTTGATAGCTTTATTTATTTTATTTTTTTATCTTTTTTATTCCACTCAAATTATTTTATGTATTAATTTAAAGAATAATTTTTAATTTAAAAGTTTATTCTATTTTGATATTTATTTTAAAATTTACACAAATTTATTATAAAATGTTTAGCTCAATGAATGACTCATAAAAACTCAAGGTAAAAAGCAAGTGTCTTAAATCAAAAAGATTAGTTGTCTTTTAGATAAACAAATGATGAAAAAAGGATGAATAAATATAAAATGTTTGAATAGTATTATATATTTTATTATATAATATTTTGAAAAAGTGTTTTTAACCTAAAATATAAAAATAGATAGATAGATAGATTTTACTATTGATTTTATATTATTAAGTATTATTCATATTTTTGTAAGTAAATAAATTATTTATAAAAAATAAAAAAATTAAATTTACTTAAATAATTTAATCCTCATAAGCAAACTCTCTGGTTTCTCAAAAAATGATCAAATAATTTGAAACTTTTAGTGTTATATTAAATCTTATTAAATTATATAAATTCCAAACTTTTTAGTTATATTTTAATCTTAAACATTATCCATCAATCATATTTCTATCCTTTTTTTATTTATCATGATTAATTAGATACCATGATTTAAATAAAACTTCAGGGAGAAATCAATTTTACTTTTTATTTTAACTTTAGTGGTTATAAATTACTGGTCATCTCTAATTCCTACTAAATATATTTTTAAGTATATGTTTTAAATACAAATATTAATTTTTAATAGTGAATGTTATATTAATTTTCTGTGATATCTCTTCATAAAACCAAATATATAAATTAATATTTGATCATTAATTAATTAATTATTATATTTATTTGTTCTTTTTAACCATTTATTATTAATTAATTAATTAAATTTCATAAATTGCTATTCAATATTTTTGAAAAAAAAAATAAATGATATAATAGATTAAAAAATATAATAATTTGGAAGAAGTAATTATAAATTTTTTAATTAATATCCTTTAAATTTATATAAATTAATAAAAAAAGTTTAAAAGCTCTTCACTTTTATCTCTTTAGGTTCTCCATATTCAAATGAGGTATATTTAATTAAAAATTACTTTTATTATTATTAATATTTTTTATTTATTTAAATAAATAATTTTTATGAAAGAAAAATTGGAGATGAAGGTGCATCAGGCTTAGGTTCTGCTTTAGCAAATTGCATTAATCTGTCAAATTTGACACTTGAGCTTAGGTAAAAACAGTTTATTTGTTTTGGATTGTGATATTTTTAATTATAAAAACTAATAAAAAACAATAAAGCTCTTTTTTCTTTTTCTTTTTATTGTGCTTGCTTTTTTTTTGTTCTTTCTTTGTAAATTTAGCTCATCATTTTATTTTCAATTTTTGCTTTTATTATTTATTTCTTATTATTTCATATTTTTTCTTAATTTTTTCCTTCTAATTAACTATTTAATGATATATTTTTTCTTCAATATTTAAAAAGTTACAATTAAATTGGTGCAATTGGTGCATCAGGCTTAGGTTCTGCTTTAGCAAATTGCATTAATCTCTCAAATTTGACACTTGACCTTGGGTAAAAACAGTTTATTTGTTTTGGATTGTGATATTTTTAATTATAAAAACTAATTAAAAACAATAAAGCTCTTTTTTCTTTTTCTTTTTATTGTGCTTGCTTTTTTTTGTTCTTTCTTTGTTAATTTAGCTCATCATTTTATTTTCAACTTTTGCTTTTATTATTTATTTCTTATTATTTCATATTTTTTCTTCATTTTTTCCTTCTAATTAACTATTTAATGATATATTTTTTCTTCAATATTTAAAAAGTGAAAATTAAATTGGTGATGAAGGTGCATCAGGCTTAGGTTCTGCTTTAGCAAATTGCATTAATCTCTCAAATTTGACACTTGACCTTGAGTAAAAACAGTTTATTTGTTTTGGATTGTGATATTTTTAATTATAAAAACTAATTAAAAACAATAAAGCTCTTTTTTCTTTTTCTTTTTATTGTGCTTGCTTTTTTTTGTTCTTTCTTTGTTAATTTAGCTCATCATTTTATTTTCAACTTTTGCTTTTATTATTTATTTCTTATTATTTCATATTTTTTCTTCATTTTTTCCTTCTAATTAACTATTTAATGATATATTTTTTCTTCAATATTAAAA
>NW_002476058.1:0-9412 GCF_000189635.1 Tetrahymena thermophila SB210
AGGTGCATCAGGGCTTTTAGGTTCTGGTTTAGCAAATTGCATTAATCTCTCAAATTTGACACTTAAGCTTGAGTAAAAACTGTTTATTTGTTTTGGATTGTGATATTTTTAATTATAAAAACTAATTTAAAACAATAAAGCTCTTTTTTCTTTTTCTTTTTCTATTTCTTTTTATTGTGCTTGCTTTTTTTGTTCTTTCTTTGTTAATTTAACTCATTATTTTATTTTCAACTTTTACTTTTAATATTAATTAATTTTGTTATTTAATAATTTTTCTTCATTTTTTCCTTCTAATTAACTATTTAATCATATATTTTTTCTTCAATATTTAAAAAGTTCCAATTAAATTGGTGACGAAGGTGCATCAGGCTTAGGTTCTGGTTTAGCAAAGTGCATTAATCTCTCAAATTTGACACTTTATCTTCAGTAAAAACAGTTTATTTGTTTTGGATTGTGATATTTTTAATTATAAAAACTAATTTAAAACTATAAAGCTCTTTTTTCTTTTTCTATTTCTATTTCTTTTTTTTGTTCTTTCTTTGTTAATTTAACTCATCATTATATTTTCAACTTTTACTTTTAATATTAATTAATTTTGTTATTTCATATTTTTTCTTCATTTTTTCCTTCTAATTAACTATTTAATCATATATTTTTTCTTCAATATTTAAAAAGTTGGAATTAAATTGGTGGCAAAGGTGCATCAGGCTTAGGTTCTGGTTTAGCAAAGTGCATTAATCTCTCAAATTTGACACTTTATCTTCAGTAAAAACAGTTTATTTGTTTTGGATTGTGATATTTTTAATTATAAAAACTAATTTAAAACAATAAAGCTCTTTTTTCTTTTTCTTTTTCTATTTCTTTTTTTTGTTCTTTCTTTGTTAATTTAACTCATCATTATATTTTCAACTTTTACTTTTAATATTAATTAATTTTGTTAGTTCATATTTTTTCTTCATATTTTCCTTCTAATTAACTATTTAATCATATATTTTTTCTTCAATATTTAAAAAGTTCCAATTAAATTGGTGAGAAGAATAGAATAGAAATACTCGCACATATAAATGCACTCAGAATAAATCTTAAAAAATATTAATTTATGTTAGATATATATAATTTTATTTAAGAATTTTAAAATAGTTTTATTTATTTTATTAATTTTTTTTTCTTTTTTAACCTCTCTTAGGTTCTGGTTTAGCAAAGTGCATTAATCTCTCAAATTTGACACTTAACCTTGAGTAAAAACTTTTTATTTGTTTTGGATTATGATATTTTTAATTATAAAAACTAATTTAAACAATAAAGCTCTTTTTTCTTTTTCTTTTTCTAATTCTTTTTATTGTGCTTGCTTTTTTTGTTCTTTCTTTGTTAATTTAACTCATCATTTTATTTTCAACTTTTACTTTTAATATGAATTAATTTTGTTATTTCATATTTTTTCTTCATTTTTTCCTTCTAATTAACTATTTAATCATATATTTTTTCTTCAATATTTAAAAAGTGACAATTAAATTGGTGAGAAAGGTGCATCAGGCTTAGGTTCTGGTTTAGCAAAGTGCATTAATCTCTCAAATTTGAATCTTTAACTTAAGTAAAAACTGTTTATTTGTTTTGGATTGTGATATTTTTAATTATAAAAACTAATTTAAAACAATAAAGCTCTTTTTTCTTTTTCTTTTTCTATTTCTTTTTATTGTGCTTGCTTTTTTTTGTTCTTTCTTTGTTAATTTAACTCATCATTATATTTTCAACTTTTACTTTTAATATTAATTAATTTTGTTATTTCATATTTTTTCTTCATTTTTTCCTTCTAATTAACTATTTAATTATATATTTTTTCTTCAATATTTAAAAAGTCACAATTAAATTGGTGACAAAGGTGCATCAGGCTTAGGTTCTGGTTTAGCAAAGTGCATTAATCTCTCAAATTTGACACTTAACCTTAAGTAAACACTGTTTATTTGTTTTGGATTGTGATATTTTTAATTATAAAAACTAATTTAAAACAATAAAGCTCTTTTTTCTTTTTCTTTTTCTATTTCTTTTTATTGTGCTTGCTTTTTTTTGTTCTTTCTTTGTTAATTTAACTCATCATTTTAATTTCAACTTTTACTTTTAATATTAATTAATTTTGTTAGTTCATATTTTTTCTTCATTTTTTCCTTCTAATTAAATATTTAATCATATATTTTTTCTTCAATATTTAAAAAGTTCCAATAAAATTGGTGACGAAGGTGCATCAGGCTTAGGTTCTGGTTTAGCAAATTGCATTAATCTCTCAAATTTGACACTTAACCTTGAGTATAAACTGTTTATTTGTTTTGGATTGTGATATTTTTAATTATAAAAACTAATTTAAAACAATAAAGCTCTTTTTTCTTTTTCTTTTTCTATTTCTTTTTATTGTGCTTGCTTTTTTTTGTTCTTTCTTTGTTAATTTAACTCATCATTATATTTTCAACTTTTACTTTTAATATTAATTAATTTTGTTATTTCATTTTTTTCTTCATTTTTTCCTTCTAATTAACTATTTAATCATATATTTTTTCTTCAATATTTAAAAAGTCACAATAAAATTGGTGACGAAGGTGCATCAGGCTTAGGTTCTGGTTTAGCAAATTGCATTAATCTCTCAAATTTGACACTTTATCTTCAGTAAAAACAGTTTATTTGTTTTGGATTGTGATATTTTTAATTATAAAAACTAATTTAAAACTATAAAGCTCTTTTTTCTTTTTCTTTTTCTTTTTCTTTTTATTGTGCTTGCTTTTTTTTGTTCTTTCTTTGTTAATTTAACTCATCATTATATTTTCAACTTTTACTTTTAATATTAATTAATTTTGTTGTTTCATATTATTACTTCATTTTTTCCTTCTAATTAACTATTTAATCATATATTTTTTCTTCAATATTTAAAAAGTTTCAATTTAATTGGTGACAAAGGTGCATCAGGCTTAGGATCTGGTTTAGCAAAGTGTATTAATCTCTCAAATTTGACACTTAACCTTCAGTAAAAACAGTTTATTTGTTTTGGATTGTGATATTTTTAATTATAAAAACTAATTTAAAACAATAAAGCTCTTTTTTCTTTTTCTTTTTCTTTTTCTATTTGTTTTTTTTGTTCTTTCTTTGTTAATTTAACTCATCATTATATTTTCAACTTTTACTTTTAATATGAATTAATTTTGTTATTTCATATTTTTTCTTTATTTTTTCCTTCTAATTAACTATTTAATCATATATTTTTTCTTCAATATTTAAAAAGTTCCAATTAAATTGGTGACAAAGGTGCATCAGGCTTAGGTTCTGGTTTAGCAAAGTGCATTAATCTCTCAAATTTGAATCTTTAACTTAAGTAAAAACTGTTTATTTGTTTTAGATTGTGACATTTTTAATTATAAAAACTATTCTTTTTCTATTTTTTTTAATGTGCTTGCTATTTTTTGTTCTTTCTTTGTTAATTTAAATCATCATTTTAATTTCAACTTTTACTTTTAATATTAATTAATTTTGTTATTTCATATTTTTTCTTCATTTTTTCCTTCTAATTAACTATTTAATCATATATTTTTTCTTCAATATTTAAAAAGTCACAATTAAATTGGTGGCAAAGGTGCATCAGACTTAGGATCTGGTTTAGCAAAGTGCATTAATCTCTCAAATTTGACACTTGAACTTAAGTAAAAACAGTTTATTTGTTTTGGATTGTGATATTTTTAATTATAAAAACTAATTTAAAACAATAAAGCTCTTTTTTCTTTTTCTTTTTCTATTTCTTTTTATTGTGCTTGTTTTTTTTTTGTTCTTTCTTTGTTAATTTAACTCATCATTATATTTTCAACTTTTACTTTTAATATTAATTAATTTTGTTATTTCATATTTTTTCTTCATTTTTTCCTTCTAATTAAATATTTAATCATATATTTTTTCTTCAATATTTAAAAAGTCACAATAAAATTGGTGACGAAGGTGCATCAGGCTTAGGTTCTGATTTAGCAAAGTGCATTAATCTCTCAAATTTGACACTTTATCTTCAGTAAAAACAGTTTATTTGTTTTGGATTGTGATATTTTTAATTATAAAAACTATTCTTTTTCTTTTTCTATTTCTTTTAAATGTGCTTGCTTTTTTTTGCTTTTTTTTGTTCTTTCTTTGTTAATTTAACTCATTATTTTATTTTAAACTTTTACTTTTAATATTTATTAATTTTGTTATTTCATATTTTTTCTTCATTTTTTCCTTCTAATTAAATATTTAATCATATATTTTTTCTTCAATATTTAAAAAGTCACAATAAAATTGGTGACGAAGGTGCATCAGGCTTAGGTTCTGGTTTAGCAAAGTGCATTAATCTCTCAAATTTGACACTTTATCTTTAGTAAAAACAGTTTATTTGTTTTGGATTGTGATATTTTTAATTATAAAAACTATTCTTTTTCATTTTCTATTTCATTTTAATGTGCTTGCTTTTTTTTGTTCTTTCTTTGTTAATTTAACTCATCATTTTAATTTCAACTTTTACTTTTAATATTAATTAATTTTATTATTTCATATTTTTTCTTCATTTTTTCCTTCTAATTAAATATTTAATCATATATTTTTTCTTCAATATTTAAAAAGTTCCAATTAAATTGGTGGCAAAGGTGCATCAGACTTAGGATCTGGTTTAGCAAAGTGCATTAATCTCTCAAATTTGACACTTTATCTTCAGTAAAAACAGTTTATTTGTTTTGGATTGTGATATTTTTAATTATAAAAACTAATTTAAAACAATAAAGCTCCTTGAAATGATTTGATAGCTTTTATTTGATTTATTTTTTTATCTTTTTTATTCCACTAACTTTATTTTATTTATTTATTATAAGAAATAATTTTTAATTTATAATTTTATTTAATTTAACATTTAATTAAAATTTACACAAATTTATTAAAAAAGTGATAACAAAATGAAAAAATCATAAAAATTCAAAGGAATAAGCAAGTGTCTTAAATCAAAAAGATTAGTTGTCTTTAAAAAAATTTTTTGATGATAATCAATTGGTAAAAAAGGATGAATAAATATTATATAAATGTTAGAATAATTGAATATTAATTATATGTTTTATTTTTTAATATTTTTAAAAAGTTTTTTTACCTAAAAATAGATTTTATTCTTGTTTTTATTGAAAATGTAATAAATAATATATATACCTTTTAGTGCTTCAAAATTAATTAGTCCCTCTATTTATTTTTAATGAAAATATTATTTAGAGTAAATCTATTTATTAAAAAGTTATTTAAGTTGGTATTAAATGCACTTATTTGGTGGAAGCAATCTTTCTACCTTAATAAAATGTGCTTGCATAAAAGAAAAATAATGTGACTAGAGAATAAGAGATATTATAAATATTCCTATAATTAAATAAAGACCTAAAATAGAAAAATCTACTTATAAACATTATTTTTATAAAATTTAAGAACATCAATTAATTAATTATTAGAATTCTTCCAAATATTACTAACTAACTATTTATCTCTAATTCCTACTATATTTTTATGTATATATTTTAAATACAAATATTAAGATTAAATAATAAATGTTAAATTAATTTTTATTATATCTCTTCATAAAACCAAATTTATAAATTAATATTTGATAATTAATTATTTATTTTATTTGTTCTTTTTATCCATCTATTATTAATTAATTAATTAAATTCCATAAATTGTTTGCTATTCAATATTTTTGAAAAAAAAATAAATGATATAATAGATTAAAAAATATTATAGAATAGAAGAAGTAATTATTAATTTTTTTATTAATATCCTTTAAATATATTTAAATTAATAAAAAAAGTTTTTAAGCTCTTCACTTTTATCATCTCATGAGGTTCTCCATATTGATCTTAAGTATATTATATTTATAAATATTTTTTTTATTATTATTAATATTTTTTATGTATTTAACTTTCTTTCAATTTATTTAAATAAATAATTTTTGTTATAGAAATTCTCATCATTATTTATTGATTTTATTAAAACAAAAATTTTTTAGCTATTTTAACTTAATTTTCAATTCAATTTTTAATTATTTATTTATTTATTATTTGAAATTTTATTTTTTTGCTATTAAAACTTCTCCTTAATAAAAGCAGTTTATTAGTTTTGGATTGTAATATTTTTAATTATTTAAGTTAATTTAAAACATTAAAGCTCTTTTAATTTATTTGATTTATTTTCCTTTTTCTTTTTATTTTCATCCTTTGTTAATTTTATTATTAATTAATCTTATTATTTCATATTTTTCCTTCAATTTTTCCTTCTAATTAACTTAATTAACTAGAGTAAAATGCCTATTTAATTTAGAAAAAGCTAAATGTAATATATCTTAATAACATAATTAATAAAGCTTAATTAGCTTTAAATAGCTTTATTTTTGAGTTTTTAGAAAGCTTTAAATTCACAAAATACAAAATTTAAAATAGTATTTACCGTATATTCTTATAACATATCATTTTTTACATATTCTTAAAGAGCAAAATTAGCTTTTTAAGGCACTTTTTTTTGGGTAAAAAAGATAATTAGGGAATGCCTTAATTAATGAGCATTTACAGTATATATAAATCAGATTTTTTAATAAATAAAGAAATAAAAAAATACATTTGATAATATGTCATGAAATTTTTGTATTGCTTCTGGCTATAATTAGAGATATTATAAAAATTCCAAAATTAGAGAGCTAAAACAGAAAAATCTACTTATAAAAATTATTTTTATAATATTTAAGAACATTAACTACAAGGTTTTTTTCAAATATGACTAAATAAATAACTGGCCATGTCTAATTCCTACTAAATATATTTTTAAGTATATGTTTTAAATACAAATATTAAGTTTAAATAGTGAATGTTAAATTAATTTGATGTGATATCTCTTCATAGAACTAAATATATAAATTAATTATTATATTTATTTGTTCTTTTTATCCATTTATAATTAATTAATTAAATTTCATAAATTGCTATTCAATATTTTTGAAAAAAAAAAATAAATGATATAATAGATTAAAAAGTATTATAATCTGGAAGAAGTAATTATTAATTTTTTTATTAATATCCTTTAAATTTATATAAATTAAAAAAAAAAGTTTAAAAGCTCTTCACTTTTATCTCATTAGGTTCTCCATATTGATCTTTAGTATATTTAATTAAAAAATATTATTTTTATTATTATTAATATTTTTGTATATTTAATTTTCAATTTATTTAAATAAATAAATAATTTTTATAAAAGAAATTATCATCATTACTTATTGATTTTTGTTAAAACTAAAATTTTTTAGCTATTTTAACTTAATTTTCATTTTAATTTTTAATTATTTATTATTCATTTTTTATTATTTGATATTTTTTCTTCATTTTATGCTATTAAAACTTACACTTAATATAAGCTATTTATTTTTTTACATTGTAAAATTTTTAATTATAAAAGTTAATTTAAAACATTATAGTTCTTTTAATTTATTCGATTTGTTTTCTTTATTCTTTTTATTATGATTTCTTATTTTTTCATTCTTTGTTAATTTTATTAATTTTTAATTAATCTCATCATATTTTTTCTTCATTTATTCCTCCAAATTAACAAGAGTGAAATACCTATTTAATTTATATCTTAATAAAATTATTAATAAAGATAATTTTTAGAAAGCATAAAATATCTTTTTTTTTGAAAAAATAAATTTTTAAAACCTAGGATGGAAAAAAATTCATAAAAAATATTTAAAATTTTAATTTTATAAAATATAAAAACTGGTATATAAAACTCGCTTTTTGTAAATTTGTATGGTAACTTACTCTATTTAATGATATATTTTTTGTTCAATATTTAAAAATTTTGAATAGAATTGGTAATACATACATACATACTCGCACATGGTGACATGCACTCGGGATAGGGGCCCTATATATAATTACTTATACATTATTATTATACGTATACCAATTTATTTATATATAATTGTGGGTAATATATTAGAAGGGAAGGGTCACCTACACCCTAATGGCATTTCTACTAATCTTCCATGATTTGACTACGCATTATGCTCGCTTCCCATTTGTATTCCAGATCTTCTGTTCAGAATGGGGCCTCCTCTTTACCACCTATCAGATTTGGCCCTTCCCTCCTACCAAGGAGACCGCTGGTAACATTCACATTTTTACATGGAATTTTTCGAAATAAAGGGGGCGGTATAGGATTCGAACCCCCGATATCACTGCTAAGACCCTCCGACTCGCCCACTCGAGTCGCTTAGCCCTTCTTAGAATTGGTAATGAAGGTGTATCAGGCTTAGGTTCTGGTTTAGCAAATTGCATTAATCTCTCAAATTTAACACTTGACCTTTCGTAAAAAGAGTTTATTTGTTTTGGATTGTGATATTTTTAATTATAAAAACTAATTAAAAACAATAAAGCTCTTTTTTCTTTTTCTTTTTATTGTGCTTGCTTTTTTTTGTCCTTTCTTTGTTAATTTAGCTCATCATTTTATTTCCAACTTTTGCTTTTATTACTAATTAATCTTATTATTTCATATTTTTTCCTCATTTTTTCCTTCTAATAAACTATTTAATCATATATTTTTTCTTCAATATTTAAAAAGTGAAAATTAAATTGGTGCAATGGGTGCATCAGGCTTAGGTTCTGGTTTAGCAAATTGCATTAATCTCTCAAATTTGACACTTAACCTTAAGTAAAAACAGTTTATTTGTTTTGGATTGTGATAGTTTTAATTATAAAAACTAATTAAAAACAATAAAGCTCTTTTTTCTTTTTCTTTTTATTGTTCTTGTTTTTTTTTTGTTCTTTCTTTGTTAATTTAGCTCATCATTTTATTTTCTACTTTTGCTTTTATTATTAATTAATTAATCTTATTATTTCATATCTTTTCTTCATTTTTTCCTTCTAATTAACTATTTAATGATATATTTTTTCTTCAATATTTAAAAAGTCACAATTAAATTGGTGATGAAGGTGCATCAGGCTTAGGTTTTGGTTTAGCAAATTGCATTAATCTCTCAAATTTGACACTTAACCTTTAGTAAAAACAGTTTATTTGTTTTGGATTGTGATATTTTTAATTATAAAAACTAATTAATAACAATAAAGCTATTTTTTCTTTTTCTTTTTATTGTGCTTGCTTTTTTTGTTCTTTCTTTGTTAATTTAGCTAATCATTTTATTTTCAACTTTTGCTTTTATTATTTATTTCTTATTATTTCATATTTTTTCCTCATTTTTTCCTTCTAATAAACTATTTAATCATATATTTTTTCTTCAATATTTAAAAAGTGATAATAAAATTGGTGAAGAAGGTGCATCAGGCTTAGGTTCTGGTTTAGCGAATTGCATTAATCTCTCAAATTTGGACACTTTATCTTC
>NW_002476057.1:0-1299 GCF_000189635.1 Tetrahymena thermophila SB210
AAATAAAAGCAAGCACAATAAAAAGAAAAAGAAAAAAGAGCTTTTTGTTTTTAATTAGTTTTTATAATTAAAAATATCACAATCTAAAAAAAATAAACTTCTTTTACGAAAGTTAAAGTGTCAAATTTGAGAGATTAATGCAATTTGCTAAAGCAGAACCTAAGCCTGATGCACCTTCATCACCAATTTAAAAGAAGGGCTAAGCGGCTCGAGTGGGCGAGTCGGAGGGTCTTAGCAGTGATATCGGGGGTTCGAATCCTATACCGCCCCCTTTATTTCGAAAAATTCCATGTAAAAATGTGAATGTTACCAGCGGTCTCCTTGGTAGGAGGGAAGGGCCAAATCTGATAGGTGGTAAAGAGGAGGCCCCATTCTGAACAGAAGATCTGGAATACAAATGGGAAGCGAGCATAATGCGTAGTCAAATCATGGAAGATTAGTAGAAATGCCATTAGGGTGTAGGTGACCCTTCCCTTCTAGTATATTACCCACAATTATATATAAATAAATTGGTATACGTATAATAATAATGTATAAGTAATTATATATAGGGCCCCTATCCCGAGTGCATGTCACCATGTGCGAGTATGTATGTATGTATGTATGTATGTATCACCAATTTAATTGTTACTTTTTAAATATTGAAGAAAAAAATATATCATTAAATAGTTAATTAGAAGGAAAAATAAAGAAAAAATATGAAATAATAAGATAAATTAATTAATAATAAAAGCAAAAGCTGAAAATAAAATGATGAGTGAAATTAGCAAAGAAAAAAGAAAGAACAAAATAAAAGCAAGCACATTAAAAAGAATAAGAAAAAGAGCTTTATTGTTTTTAATTAGTTTTTAAAATTAAAAATATCACAATCTAAAAAAAATAAACTGCTTTTACTAAAGTTAAAGTGTCAAATTTGAGAGATTAATGCAATTTGCTAAACCAGAACCTAAGCCTGATGCACCCGTTGCACCAATTTAATTGCCACTTTTTAAATATTGAAGAAAAAAATATTTCATTAAATAGTTAATTAGAAAGAAAAAATGAAGAAAAAATATGAAAGAATAAGATTAGTTAATTAATAATAAAAGCAAAAGCTGAATATAAAATGATAAATTAAATTAACATAGAAAGAACAAAATAAAAGCAAGCACAATAAAAAGAAAAAGAAAAAATAGTTTTATTGTTTTTAATTAGTTTTTATAATTAAAAATATCACAATCTAAAAAAAATAAACTGCTTTTACTTAAGTTAAAGTGTCAAATTTGAGAGATTAATGCAATTTGCTAAACCAGAACCTAA
>NW_002476056.1:0-2202 GCF_000189635.1 Tetrahymena thermophila SB210
TTTAAAATTAAATATACAAAAATATTAATAATAATAAAAATAATATTTTTTAATTAAATATTCCTCAGATTAATATGGAGAACCTAATGAGATAAAAGTGAAGAGCTTTTAAACTTTTTTTATTAATTTATATAAATTTAAAAGTTATTAATAAAAAAAATAATAATTACTTCTTCTAATTCTTAATAATATTTAATCTATTATATCATTTTTTTTTTTTTTGAAAAATATTGAATAGCAGTTTATGAAATTTAATTAATTAATTAATAATAAATGGATAAAAAGAACAAATAAATATAATAATTAATTAATTATCAAATATTAATTTATATATTTGGTTTTATGAAGAGATATCACATTCACTATTTAAACTTAATATTTTTATTTAAAACATATACTTAAAAATATAGTAGGAATTAAAGACAGCCAGTTATTTATTTAGTAATATTTGAAAAAAATCTGGTAGTTAATGTTCTTAAGTATTATAAAAATAATGTTTATCAGTAGATTTTTCTGTTTTAGCTCTGTAATTTTAGGAATATTTATAATATTTCTAATTATAGCATTATACCATACAAAAAAAAATTTCATGGTTTGCCTGACACTTATTATGAAATATATTTTTTATTTATTTATTTATTAAAAAATCTAATTTATATATATATTTTATAATAGAATTATAATTAATTAATAATTTATATTTATTATAATTTCAAAAATAAATAAGAGAAATTAGATGAAAATGGATTAATTAGAGAAGGTTCAGTTGTAAGAAAAGGTGATATTGTTATAGGTAAAATATTAATTTTAAATCAAGAAGATTAAATAATTGATAGATCTATAAAGTTTGAATATGAAGAAGGAATAATTTTAAAAGTGAAATAAATTAATGTCGATGGATAATAAAAAATTATAATAAGATTCATTATTCCATTATATCCTTATATTGGTGATAAATATGCTGCAAGATGCGGTTAGAAAGGAACAATTGGAACAATTAGAGATGAAAATTAAATGCCATATAACAAATGATGGTACACCAATTGATATCATAATTAATCCTTGTTCATTTTCAACCAGAATGACAATAGGTATGAATATTGAATAATATACTTCTTATCTTGTGTTATTAACTGGAATGTTTTTAGATTCTTCAATGTTTTGCGATGTCTAAGATTAACTTAATAAAACTTATAAATAGTTATTAGATTATTATAATAAAATGTAAAATCTCAATGATACAAATCAAAGTGAAGAAGATAGATAGATAAGAAGAAATATAAAGAAATATATTGGGATAGAAAAAGATTTATTATCCTTTAACTGGGGAATTTATTGGTTATGCTCAAGTTGGATTTGTATTTTATGCCGCTCAAGAATAAAAAGCTTTTAGTAAACTTTATGCTGTAGGATTTAACGAAGCTTATAGAAACTAAGTATTTTAACCTAGAGATGGTGCAAAGAATAATGGAGGTTCGAGATTAGGTGAAATGGAAATGGCTGCATTTTTATCTGCAGGTACAACAAATGTAATAAAATAATTTGCGTGGTAGCACTCAGATGGATTTGTTATTAATATATGTTCTCACTGTGGTTTATATGCGCATAGAGATTAGAATTAATAAAAATATTATTGTAAAAATTGTAACGGTAAAAGTGAAGTTGTTAAAACATAAATATAATATTCATCAAAACACTTTAAGGATTTATTGAATTATTTGGGTATGTCTATTTATTTCAAACCAAAATAGAAGAGATGATTTTATCTTAAAGTGGAAACCTTATTGAATTGATATGATTTTATTTTTTATTTTTATTTTTTATTTATTTATTTTTAATTATTTATTTATTTTAAATATAAACTAAAATTAAAACTAAAAGTTTATTATTTTTTTTTTTTGTTTTTTTGTTTTTTATTTTTTTTTTGTTTTGTTTTTTTTTCTTTTATTTAAATTGATGATATGTTATTCAATTTTCACTTTTGATAAGTGTATTCATATTAGATTAATATTATTAATTGTTAATTTGATAAGAAAAATTATTTCTTCATTCATAATTTTCCAAGTTAAATTGGAATTATATTTTTGATAATTGGAAATTTTATGCTACCTTATATTCTTCTTTTTGTTTTTTTGTTTTTTATTTTTTATTTTGTTTTGGTTTTTTTTCTAAAAGTTTTTTTTTTTTGTTTTTTTATTTTTA
>NW_002476056.1:2302-7474 GCF_000189635.1 Tetrahymena thermophila SB210
AATAATGATGATAATTTCTTTTATATAAATTTTTTATTTAAATCAATTTAAAATTAAATATACAAAAATATTAATAATAATAAAAATAATATTTTTTAATTAAATATTCCTCAGATTAATATGGAGAACCTAATGAGATAAAAGTGAAGAGCTTTTAAACTTTTTTTATTAATTTATATAAATTTAAAAGTTATTAATAAAAAAAATAATAATTACTTCTTCTAATTCTTAATAATATTTAATCTATTATATCATTTTTTTTTTTTTTGAAAAATATTGAATAGCAGTTTATGAAATTTAATTAATTAATTAATAATAAATGGATAAAAAGAACAAATAAATATAATAATTAATTAATTATCAAATATTAATTTATATATTTGGTTTTATGAAGAGATATCACATTCACTATTTAAACTTAATATTTTTATTTAAAACATATACTTAAAAATATAGTAGGAATTAAAGACAGCCAGTTATTTATTTAGTAATATTTGAAAAAAATCTGGTAGTTAATGTTCTTAAGTATTATAAAAATAATGTTTATCAGTAGATTTTTCTGTTTTAGCTCTGTAATTTTAGGAATATTTATAATATTTCTAATTATAGCATTATACCATACAAAAAAAAATTTCATGGTTTGCCTGACACTTATTATGAAATATATTTTTTATTTATTTATTTATTAAAAAATCTAATTTATATATATATTTTATAATAGAATTATAATTAATTAATAATTTATATTTATTATAATTTCAAAAATAAATAATTAATTTAATTTTTTTCAACTTTAATATCTGTGATTTATTTAAATTGTATCATACTTTATGACTATATAACTAAACGATCATCATTACAGACAGAACTATGATTCAAATTCTTATCTTACTGTTTCAAAGAAAGTTTTTCCTTATTCAAATTCTTTTTTGAACATAATATAGATATATTCGTACATTATTTTATGATTACCATATTCTAACTCATAACTTTTTTTATCTATTTTATTTATGCTTTTTTATAACATCGTGTTATTCGAAAGTTAAAATGGTATGTTCATTTATCGAACAGTGTTTTATTTTTCAGGATGATATCCTTATTAAGAATCTTAAACATTATTAGAATCTCTTATTCTAGCTTTATACATCTAACTATCTATTTGTTTCTATTCTTCGTCATTATTTTTCTTTCCAAGATCTTTTTATTTTTTATTCTAAAACAATTCCATGTTTTATTGTTTATATTTTTCATAGTCAAAACTATCTTCTTCCATTTTATTTATATTACTTTATCGGTTAGATACTTTATATATTAGATATTATATATTCAAAACTAAAAGTTTTTTTTTTTTGTTTTTTTATTTTTATTTTGTTTTTTTTTTGTTGTTTTTATTATCAGAATAATGATTTGTTTAAATTATCATTTATTAATTTTATTTGTTAGACTTGTGCTTCTTTATAAACTTAAGCATTGATATGTATATTATTACAATACGGAGCATGATTTCTATTAATCTATAAATTAAATTCTTACCCGGTATAATATTATTAAAAGAGTTTCATAGATTCAATAAAATTTTGCAATTCAGTATCTTCTAGAGGATCTCCATAAAAATCGCATGCAAAGAACAATTTTTTTATTATTACAAGGGAGAAATATATACTAAATTATATGTTTAGATCTTATCTTAAGAATCCTTACATTTCATTTATAAACTTTTCAATTCCGATTTAGTGGAAATAAATCAACTTCGTAGAAATAGATAATTATTCATTTAAATTTAAATTATCATCTAATTTTAAAACTGGTACAAAACTTTGGTGTTGTTAAACTGTATCGGAATTAAAAACCACATAATCAACTGTTTTTTTTAATTTATTGCATTCAGTAGCAAAAGTCGCAAAATGTTTCAAATCACTATTTACCATTTTTGGGAATCTTTAGATATGGGTTTAAATATGATCTGGATTTAACATATATTTTATAAAATAATCTTTTGACAAGTCAGCACATCCATATGGCTACTAAATAACTATTTTATCCACCAATTTATTAAATAAAGCTTCATTAAACATAGCTTACATTCCAAATTTACTTTAAAAATAATTTTAAGCAGTTTCTCTAAAAGTTTAATTGAAGAATTCATAAAAAGCGTTAAAATCTTTCTTAATATTAGAATAGTCACTGATGACGAAGTCGTATTATTTTTGACTTAATTTCAAAAATATATCTAATCTTTCATACAAATTTTTCTGTATTTAACAAAGATAATCGAATAAATTTTAACCTTTAAATATTTATTATTTAACGAAAAAACATTCGGTAATAATTTTAATTATATTTCCTATATTTATTTTTGAGAAATTAAATTTTAGAATTTAATTCTGACCTTAACCTGATGCAAGTAATTAAAATTTAAAAGACATATTTATTCAAAATTTTTACGCTGGAGCATAGGGTAGATTTTGGTCACGATTCCGTTTTAGGGTATAGGTACATTATTAGGTTCATATATACTATTGGATGCAGAAATGATACTGGATACAGACATACTATAAGGTACAGGCTTGTTATCAAATGCAGGTATACTTTTTGATACAGATATATTATTTGGTATAGACATGCTATTTGGTACAGACATGTTATTAGATGCAGGTATGATATTGGATACAGGCATACTTTTGAATATATTCACACTCATGCTATTGTGTAAAATTATTTTATTAGATACAATAGCACCACCAAGTAAAGCTTCGCTTTAAGGTAAATTTACACTTTAAGTTATAGGTTCTTCCTATTAAGATTATTTATTCATTTAGGAATGATGATCATTCTGAATTTATTTTTTTGATATTTCGCAACCAAAATCTTAACCAGAAATTTATTGATTTTGTTCTTCTTCTATTTTCACTTTTTTAGAGTTTTAACCTTAAGGATGCTCGAAACTATCTAAATCCTAAGGATCATTTATTTTCTTATTGCTCATTCTTCCTTATATTTATTTTTCTATTATTTATTTATATTACCTTTTCACAATTATTATTTTTCAATTTTTATTTAATTTTAGATAAATTAAAAATTAATTAAATTATTATTAAATAAAAAGAAAATTAATCAAATCAAATCAAATAAATCAAAAATTTCATAAATTGAACAGAACTTACATTTCTCTCCATTATAATTACATTTAGAGTTGTAAATATGGATATTCTCATAATCGTAAATACCTTTATATGTGCTAACATTTTAAGGTAAAAATTCCATTATTTATTTAAAAACAGACAAACGCTAACTCAATCCATCCTTTCCAATTATTATCATTTATCAATTTTAATAATAATATATCTTTGCATAATTTTTTATAACATCTATAAATAAGAACAATGTTATTATTAAATATCTTCTCATAAATAGATTGAATTTTTTATAACATGAAAAGTTCATCAGGCTCAACTCTAATTCTGTTTTTATTATTAAGATAAATCTTTTTATAAATTGGAATATAACAAGATTCTCTTTCATTTTCATCTTGAGAAAATATGTAATTCTTATTGAAGACTTATAATTCAGATTCTAAATCTAGATATTAATAAATCTTATAGAGTATCAAAAATGTGATGTCATTGAAATGATAATTATGATGTAAATAATCAGAAAACATATTTTTCCTTTTCTTATTATTAAAATCATCTTTAAACCTGACTCATTTTCAGGATCTTCGTCTTCTATTATATTAATTATTATATTAAAGGATAGAAGATAATTGTTAAAATGGAAAGTTAGTTTTCTTTTTTATTTTTCAATATGTCCCAAATTTATACACATATTCAAGAAATTGATGGCTTATGAGATAAATAATTGTATATCTTCGCAAGATTATTTAACTAGTTTATTTATTTACACCATTTTTAAAGCGAAATTTTAATCATAATTAAGGTATTCGATTTTATCCATATTTATGGTTTAGTATATTTTATCCTATTATATTATATAGATCTATTAATTGTAAAAACGTAAGATATAATGACCGTAATTGAACATTTTCTTTGTTTTATCCCATAATTTTCTTTCTTCTTCTTCATCTTCGAATGGATAATAATCTATGAATTACTTATTCAATTATAATGTTTATTTGTTTATATGTTAATGATTTAGATCATATATTTCTTGTTTTTAGTTTCCTAAAAATTATAAGAATCCTTTTACTATGTATGTTGTTTTACATTATGCTTTATTCTTTATTTTAATTGATTTTTGAATATATTATTTTTATCTTTTTTCTGAATTATATTTTTCAATTTTTTTCCACCTCAATTCCAACTATTCGTTCAAATAAATTATTCTGTTGCTCTATATAATTTGATTCGTTCAAATAAATTATTCCGTTGCACTACATAATTTATTTTCACTCAATATCTATTTTTTTATCACCTAATTATTCATTCCAATTCCAACTATTTGTTCAAATAAATTATGTAGTGCAACGGAATAATTTATTTTCACTCAATATCTATTTTTTTATCACCTAATTATTCATTTCAATTCCAACTATTCGTTCAAATAAATTATGTAGTGCAACGGAATAATTTATTTTGACTCAATATATATTTTTTTATCACCTAATTATTATTCCAATTTTAAATCAGAAAAAATAATTAAAAAAATAATTAAATATTCTCAATTGCCGCACTTAATTATGTCTGAAGAAATAATTAAATAAGCGCGAATAAATTTTGTAGTGAAACAAAATAATTAAATGAGCGCGAATAAATAGGAAGAATTAATTTGATCTTATTTAATTTGATGCTCAGAATTTATTTGTTTGTAAAGATTTCAGAGTTAAAATTGTATCAATTTATAAATAAAAAATAAAATAATTTATCTTATTTTAAATCAGAAATAAATAATAATAATAAAATAAATAAATTTCAATGTCGCACAGACAATTAAATCTGAAGAAATAATTAAATGAGCGCGAATAGCAGGACAGACAATCAAATCTGGAGAAATAATTAAATGAGCGCAAATAAATTATGTAGTGAAACAGAATAATTTATTGAGCGAATAGTAGAATTTCAGAATAGCAGGAAAGACAATTAAATATCAAGAAATAATTAAATGAGCGCGAATAAATTATGTAGTGAAACGGAATAATTTATTTAGCGAATGAGG
>NW_002476055.1:0-2641 GCF_000189635.1 Tetrahymena thermophila SB210
TAAATTAATTTAAAAAAAATAAATAGTTTTATTTATTTTAATTTTTTTTTTTTACTTATTTAATAACATTTTAACATACATATAAATTATTTAAATAAACCTATCAATAAAAATGACTGAAGGAAAATGAGTGAAGCTTCATTTTTCAGCAATAAATTGAGTTTAAGAAAATTATTTAAGTATAATTATTAATTCGATAAATATAACATTAACTGATATACTCATGTATTCTGCTCATTTTATGTGTAATTGAATTTTATTTTTTAAAACAAATTTTTCTGATCAATAAATTTTTAATAGAAAAATATTTAATGAATCTATACTTGATTACTTATTGGCACTTTTGATTTTTTAATTATGAATTTTTAATATATTACATTTTTTATTACTTTAAAAAGAAATAAAAATCATTTTTCAAAGTTAAATTTTATTTTATTTCTATTCATTAATGATATATTTAACTAGATAAAGTATAATTTATTATAAAATATTGACTTAATTAACTAATTATTTATTTATTTTGGTTAGGACAAATTAATTTAAAATAAATAAATAGTTTGATTTATTTCAATTAGTTTTTTTTACTTATTTAATAACTTTTTAACATACATATAAATTATGAAAATAAACCTATCAATAAATATGATTGAAGGAAGATGAGTGAAGAAAGCTTCATTTTTTTCAGCTATAAATTGAATTTCATTCAGTAAATTATTTTAGTAAAATTTATAATTCAATAAATATTTCATTAATTTATTTATTCATGTACCCTTGTTATTTTATATGTAATTAAATTTAATTGAATTACTTTTTTAAAACCAATTTTCCTAATCAGAAAATGCTTAATTGGAGAATAATTAATCTATCACTTGCTTACTTATAGGCGCTTTTAATTTTAAAATTATGGATTTTTAATCAATGAATTAATTGGAATTCTTTAAAAATGCACCTTACGGTGGCTAAAATAACTAATAATTTCAAAAATAACTAAAAATAAGAAATTAGCTAAAACAAAAAATAAGAAAAAAATGAAATATATCCTTATCGGTTTACTCTTCTCTTGCTTGTTTATCCAAACAATTCAAGGATTTGAATTCACTAAACCTTTTGTTCTCTAAAATAATGGAGATTTTAAGTAATGCTACGACTAACTCACCTAAAAATGCTCCGAATTATCTACTGATTGTGTTTCATCATTATTGAAATAAGTTACTTGTTCCTAAAAGAGATGTCCTTCCCCTACAAGCGCCTTTATCACCAAATTTTGCCTCTTAGAAGTTTGTAAGCCTGATTTCCCTGGGCTTGATAAATTAAATGAAGAATTTGTTGAATGCCTCTTTGGCCAACAAGCTTGATTAGATTTGCATGAATTAAATGATTTATTATAAAAAATATATAATTATATTATTTGTTTTAGTATAAAATAATATCTGTTAAATGCAATTTATATTTAAATAAAATCATTTCCTCCATAAATTATTTAAAATAATCATTTCTTTAAAGAATATCAAATAAATACTCTCAAATTATAAGGAAAAAATATTGAAAAAGAAATAAATCTTTATGAATCTTAATTTAGAAACATTTTAACTATAAAATATAAATGAAAATTGGTTATTTAGCTTAATACGAAAAATATTTCTAATTATAAAGTGTATTTTCTTTTATAAAAATAAGAATTAATTTTGAAGGAATACTATTCAATAATGAAAAATTCATTTGTTATTGTATGTATTTTCATATCAACATATTTAAAAATATTTTTTAAAAGAAAAAAATTTATATTTGCATTTAAAAACTCATTCTCCATAAAAAAAATTTACTATGATGAAATTTTTTAAATACTTTTTTAGATTATTTTTTGTTGTAAATTAAAGGATTTTTAAAAATTAATTAGTTCTAAATAAAATACTAAATTTTAAATAGGTATAAATTATATTTTTAACAATTTTTATTATTTATAATCAATTTCATGTAAATAAAAAAATATAGACTAAAAAAATAGAGTTGATTAATATTAAAATTTTAGTCAGTTATTTGTTTTTTAAATTTACCAATAATTTGGCTGCTTATTGACTATTAGTTGTCCATCAGATCTAATGACATTTAAAACAATTTTTTAATTCGTTATTTAAAAGCTAAAATGAAGAAAAACTAAATTTTCTTGATTGATTCATTTTAAAATAAAGATTTCAATGAATTAACTTTAATAAAATGAATTAATATTTTTTGAATTTTGATATTAAAAAACCTTCTTTTATTATTTTTAAATCTAAATTTAAAAATTTTTGAATTATGTATTTTTCTTTAAATTAATTTTAACTTTTCTTTACTTTTTTGCTAAATTTAAATTTTTTTTTAAAAGATGATTAGAAAAAAAAGAATATTAATTTAACTTAAGAAAATGGAAGATCTTTAAAATGGAAATAAATTTAAAATTTGTGACGTTAATTCTTAAACAATTATTTTAATTTTAAGGTTTTAAAATTTATATTAAATTATTTTAATAACTTTTCTTTTTAAATTTATTTATTAATTTTGTCTTTAAATTAGATAAAAAAAAAATTAAATTTATATTAATTTAATGTAGGATTTAAATATTATTGGTTAAGGATTATTATTGCAACCAATTTAAATATAA